>NC_084974.1:5919780-6219780 GCF_963691925.1 Scomber scombrus
AGTGCTTTTAACAACATCTCACAGTCTTCATCATCAAATAGAGCTTGCATAGTTGTCATGATGTTGCATCAGTTCCAAACTTCATGAACACCATGAAATACTGAATAAACTCTATTTGCTGCTGATGTCACACACAAAAGCTGTTGTCAAGGTCAAGTATAAACTTTCATGTGCTATTTTTGTCTTGAGGTTTCTTAGATAACTTATAATTTGTTCACACTGTGACAGCACACAGTGTGATTTTATGAGGTTATGGGTTCATCCTCTAGTGCAGAGATGTAATGAAATGCTGTACAAGCCAACAAGCATAACAAGCAGTGTTTTGATACATATTACCATCATGGACTACAGACATGACTCTCTGGATTTTGAGATTGTAGCATTTTGTGAAGTGTGTAGGCATGATTATTGTTTTACAAGTCAGAAAATTGTATTTCTCTATTTTAAAGCCCCTGACAATCTGATTTCAAATCCTAAATATTTTCTTCTAATTTAAATATTTATGACTGAGTAAGCAACAATCAATGTTGTATAGACATTGTATAGAAAAAAATGTTCTTTATTATTTATTAAGAGTGGGTGTGGTTTGATCAGATTTGATTGACAGTGCTGGCATCACAAGCGAACAAACCCACAACTGTCACCAGAGTTTAAATTTAGCAAAATCCTAATTGGTGCATGAAAGTACATGACATCACCCTCTTTCAGCTGAGCCTTATCTACTTTGAAACAGTGACAAGGGGAAAAAAACCAAGTGAAATAACCAAAAATGTTCCAACTTTGACAAAATGCTATGTTAATGTTGGACTTCATTGAATATAGCACAAAGCTGATTGGGGAAAATATGTTTTCAGGACGATGTAATGACACTTAATTTATCAATATTTTACATGAATACATCTCTTAAAAATCTATGTGGGGTTTTAGACATATCAAAACATGTGAAAATGCCTAACTATGAGTGCCTTTTACACATACACACTCACCTCTCCTGCTCGAGATCATCATCCCTCTCTTCTCTTTACATTTGCTCTCTGTGTGTTTGTCCCCTGGCGACTGACCGGCTGCTGCCCATTCATTACTACCAGGCCTGACAGCCCATAATTCTGCTCCTTAACTCAGGTTGTCAGAAGCTTGGCAGGCACAATGTAGAGAGAGAGAGAGAGCGCAAGGGAGAGGTTGTGAATGGGTCTACCGGGTTTGACGTCAGACTCTTTTCTCTGGTCGATTATGTGCGTGTGTGTGTGTGTGTGTGTGTGTGTGTGTGTGTGTGTGCGTGTCTGGGAATAGGTGTGATGCATCAATTTTTGCTCTTTTGTGAAATGTGAGATGTGGCACCAGATTGACTCTCTGAGACATTCATAGCCCACCAGGGCAGATATGTACAAAATGTTCCCCACCACATTTGTTACTTTTACCTGAATTGATAAAAACAATAAAGTCATTCAGATTAAAACATAAAACAAACAAAAAAACTGCATGCTTACAGCCCTTCACATCTGTCTTGGAGGGTTACACATGACATCAAGGACATCCAATGTGTGCTGCTGAAAGAGAACAGAGAATGAACACAAAGAGCCTGACATTTCTAAAATATTGCTTTTGTGAAACAAGCCATTAAAAGTCCCCTGAGTGCAAATTTTGAAGTGCTTCATCCAAAAATACCATTTATGTAACTGTACTCAAATCCATTTTCATGTTGCGTTTTGTTATTCAAATGAAAAGAATAGGCCCTCTGCAGGTAAAACTGATTTGTGTATCCACAGGAGCATGAGTCACAGGTTTTACTGATGCTTTTATGAGGAGAACACAGCAGATATAATCAGACCACTTTGTTTGTTTATGAAAATGAAAGGAAAGGACCTGTAGCACATACAGAAAAACAGGAAGAAAAGGATGCAGGAGGGAATTTAACCAGATTTGGGGGGGGGGGGGGGGGGGGGTTAGATTTGTATCACTGCACAGATAATAACACTGTTCAAAGCTCCAATACTAATCAATTATTAATCACCAACTGTTTTAACAAGCCTGATCATAGAAGTCCAGAGTGTTCAATTTGGAATGAATAAGACATTATAATATAAATAGTCATATGAATAAATTGTATAAAATACATAAATGAACCAATAACCAATAAACAATCATTTAATACTAACTTATTATGAAACATTACTTCATCATTGTTATTGCTATTGAACTTATTGTATTAAAGTTATTGTCTGTTTATTTCAAAGGGACATTTTTAGTGGCACGTTTATGTGGTGCCACATTTCATTTCATAATGGCACCTTTTATATTATGGCATCATTTTTTATTTCCTAATGTCACTTTTCATGACAGTGATGTTGTCACTGGTCACTACTGCTCACCTTTCAGCCAATCACATGTCTCCAGATTCATTTAGCTCCTAGCAGTGGTTCCCTAACCTAGTGAGGCATAGAGAAGTAAAATTGTTAAAAAAAAATTATTCCCCCTCCCCAAAAAAGGAAAAAAGATTAGATTACAGGCAAATCGTCAAAAGCAATCCTTCATGGGGGCCCCTGGATTGGGAACCATGGAGCCACTTGTTCTAAATCAACCAGCTAGATTGTACAGATACAGTAACTACCCTCTACTTTTATTTAGTTTACCTATGCCTCATAACTAGAGCTGTAAGTCTTTCTCTGAGGGACAAATGTGCAGAGGGGTCGTGCAAAAAAACATCACACTGCAAAAAAAAAGTTGAACCTGGCTAAACTTTTGCTGCAACACAACATGGTGTCATCAGTCAAGATGCGGCACTGGCTAAATACATAGATGCAAATTGCACATTCCTGGAAGCTTACTTTATAATGTGAGCACTGTTTTTCTACTGTGTACCTTATGATTGTTATGAAAAAATATTAAAGAGTTATCTGACTGTGTACTTTTAGGCTGAGCTCATAACCAAGCCTAGCCAGTTAGCCAGCCTAGCTATCCTGATAAATTAAAGGAGAGGATAATTATTGAAACTGTATACTGTGTTTACTTACAGCAGTATCTGTATTTGGTTCATACTGAATTATGTAACCAGGCTAAATTTGGTAGCAGTTGGGGAAAGTTGATTGGCTGAGGGGGTTTGACATGTGACAACTGTTATTAAGAGTGACATTATGAAATTAAATGTGACATTAAATAAAATATGTTATTATAAAGTAAAATCAGGATTAATATAAATTCTAATTCAACTTGTATTCTGATTATAAGAATGATGAGATCAGGTCAAGTATTACATTTTTTCACAACTTATTGGTAATTCATATACTTTAGACAATTTATTCATGTGATTATTTCATAATGACGTTACTGATTAATACTGAACACATTGGGGCTCTACTGGATCAATGTTGCTGTTCTGTCACAGATGAGTTTGTGTCTAAAGTTCACTTCTTTAAACCTGTCTAGAACAAAATGTCTCATGTTTTCTATAACATTGTGTTCTCTTTTGTTCACCACCTACTCACTTGTGTCTATTCTCGGCCACTCTTTATCAGTGTTGTCACAACACAGCATACAGCATCATGGCTTTACCACGCTAACGATACAACGATGCATGATCTCTCCTCCCTGATGTGCTCCACATCTCTCTCTTCCCTCCGTTTTTCTTGCCCAAGGCAGCTGATGAGACCCAGAAAGAGAGGGAAGATTAAGAAAAATAGAAGTTGTCTTAAGGGATTATAAAGAAGGGAGCACATTCTCTTGCTTTCCTGTTTCCGTTTGAAAGACCTCTGCATCTTAAAGTATTAGGATCTTTTTTTTATATAGTATTGCCACCAAGTTACATTGTTGGGTTCACTGAATTTTGTTTGAAATATATAACAAAAACATGCACACTTGGTTGCTTTTGAAGCATCTTGATGCCTTTATATGGTCCAGGGCTTTGATGTTGCTGTTTTTGAATCCGGCCTCTGCTTCATTCCTCCATCTTAACATCGCAGAGCAGATGTTGTGTTGTTGCCACATGAGGGAATATTTGTTGTTTACCTCCTCCTGAAAGACAAAAATAAACCTGCCCCTCCCTCCTCTTCTACCCCGGTGGCTTTTCTGAAAAACAGCCTTTTTCTGCGGTGACACATCAACAAACAGTGGGGATACTTGTAAAGGAGCAGGGGGCATATGGGGTTTCCGAAAAAAACAATATTTAACATTTATAGAGAAGAGAATGTGGAGATAGAGAGGCGAGGTTGAGCCTTTGCTACCACAGAGGATTTGATACTTGACTGTGTAGTGTATCTGCAGGGATAAAGCCAAAGCCCCTGTTTGAGCTCCCAAGCTTCATAGTCCACTTACAGGGAACTTACCCTGTGTTCCAGGACCAGAGCCACATGGATACCACATGGACCCACAATGTAACACTACTGGAAAATCATTTTTTCCAGTAGTTTGAAACTGTGACAAGAATGGATGATATCCTGATGACAGAACAGATGCTGTGTTTGTGGATCCACACAGCATGTACAGAATTTGATGTTGAGGCTATTTTTTCACCATAATCCAAGGTCAATGTTCATGTTGGGGTGTAACTTAGATATCAGAACAGTAATGTGTTATCTAGTGGCTTGCTATCACAGGGCAGGGACCTCCCAAAGGCTTGCAAGAGAATTTATGAGAAGCACATTTTCACTTGTCTCATGTTTATTTCCTATTTCATCACAGGGAATTTTAGCTATGCTAGCAGTGGGTCTCTATCTAAACCACCTACACTGCAACAACAAGCTTATCATATGGTCACTATCCATTAAGACAAGTATTTCTTTGATTGAGGCCCATGAAATTCATAGCCAACCACATCCATACGTATCCTCATCAGTTGCCTCTATATTGGGCCAGGAATGCCACATTTTCTGTCGATTCTGACAAAAACAATAAACCAACCAAAGAAACAAAGGAATCTAAAAAGTCATCACAATAATCAATGTACCGGAGAACAACGGTACCAGATGACCAGTCACAATCAAAGCTTGAATGCCAGTTATGATGTAGCTGAATACTATTGTTAACCCCATGAGTATCTTATCTACTGAAAAGGAGATTACGGCACATTAATCTTGCTTCAAGACATTTGCTGAATCGGTACGTCCCTCACCACAGGCTCTCTTGAGTGTGAGTTCTTTGTTCAAATGAAATGGATTAGACAGGACTTAAGCATCTTCATCTCACAGGTAGGTGCTATGGTGAGGAGCTGAAGGCAAAAGTAACACATCAGTCGATAAAAAATATTTTAAAAGGCATACACGTAATAAACTACGCCAGTTTGTAGACTGACCGAGAGAAATCTTCAATGTAAACAGTTCAATAGGAGTAGGAGGCCAGATGGAGGACCTGATCCTCTGTATTTTGACCTGACAAAGGAAATGGCTGATAATAAATGATTCAAGAGATCTGTGCAGTGGGAGCTCTGGGATCAGGAAGATAATCAATAACCAGAACCAAGAGACACCAGATCGGAGACAATTTATTAAATGGAATCAAAAGGAAATGTTGTGAAAGATGAAGGTCAAACGACCCTCTAGAATGTGGAAGTGACCAACCCATTAGCCTCCCGTGCTGTGATGGAAAGCCTTTCGCAATGAGAGTAAATAATGTAACAATGACAATTATACTTGTAGATCAGGCGAGGTTGAAACACAGAGCGTCCTCTGACAGCCTCAGATGCTTCTTGCATTTAATCTAGAAGACCAAAGACCTGGATGACCCAATAACTGCTTTGTCTCTAGTAGTGGAAAAGACGTTGGATTGTGTTTGCTGGAGTTATCTTAGCTTCACTCTAAAAGAATCTGGACTTGAACCTGTGTTTCAGGATATAATAGAGTGTATATACAGTCAGCCAAAATCTATAGGAACAACTAATCATCTGAGGTAACCTGCGTTTCTTGCTGGATGTGGGACAAAGCAGGGCAATCAACTCTCACTACTCTTGTATATTATCAGAAAAACTAAATTAATCTATTAGAGGTATCAAAATGGGTGGTCAGGAAAACAAAATGTCAACTTTTGCTGATGACAATCCGGTTTTGATGACAGACCCAGAGAGGTTTGTGCCCCCAATATCATTTTCAGATGATCTGGCAACTTGGGTTACATCAGAAAAATTTACAAAACGTATGGATCTGTGTGTGTGACAGTTATTCATGATAAAGTTTGAGGGTCATGCAAATTTCCTGGGACGAACAAGAAAAATGGGAGCACAGCAGGAGAGGGGAAAAATACCTGGAAGAAACTGGGGTGTTGGCAGGTCTGTTACAACACCAGCACTAACCTCATGAAGGTCAAAATGTCCACTTTTGTAAGCACAGCTTCCGCTGTTTACCCCTCAGGCTGGCAGGTGTTTTTCCACCTAAAAGATCCAAATATCTTTTGTCAACATTTTCACCTCTGCTGGTGTTTGTTCCCTGGCTTCACCTCATTCATCAACACCCCACCAGTACATAAACGAGTCAACTGCAATATCCTGCAGCAGCAGAAACCACATAGCTTTCTCAGTCAGAGTTCTCAGAGAGTGTGGGACTCAATTTGAGAAATGACCAATATGGACTCCAAAAGGAAGCCCATTTCAACTCTAGCCAGGAACCTTTGTTGCAAGTCATAATCCATCTCTCACTATTCTCATTTCCTGTCACCTCTATACTATTACCTCTCTCCCCAAAGGAGGAAAAAATGTGTACAGTTCAGGTACTTAAAACACCTGTACAACATGGTACTATCCCTGTGAAAGACTGGTCACCTGCCCAGGATATACCCCCTTCACTTTGGAAACAGTAGCTGGCAAAACAATCTCGCGGTCAATTCAATAGCTGCTCCAGAGCTTTTGATCATATTACATGATCTTCCTCAGGACATGTTGTTACTCACTTGTTATTCACTCCTGAATCACACCAGTATTCACATGTCTAAGAAGATGCATACCATGTAATCACGACTCCCTCTGCTTGTTTCTAGCTGAGGACCTTTGTTGCATGTCATCCCCTCTATTCATTCCCTTTCTGTCTCTTCTGTTAACTATCAAGTAAAGGCAAACATGTCAAAAACAATAATCATAGCAAAAGTCTTAATGGTTGCTAGATTTCTCTGAATGCAGCTTTGATCCTCACAGACACATCGATATAGTCCTCCCTCTGGACTTGGCGACGACCAACAATCTGCCATTACATATTATGTTCACAGCTATGACACTTAAAAATTCAGTGTCTCAAATGCGGCACTCTGCTGTCACATGGAAATAAAAGCTGCATTGACTTGACGTGTGGAGTTTCATTAAGATGCAGTGAGTCGACTCAAAGGATTAAGGCTGGTCCTCATCAGATTTTACACATTTGTAGTTTGATACACTTTTTTATTTTATTTATAGAGCAACAGTAGGTACAAGTTGATGATACCCAAATATGGCTATTCAAATATTCTATTCTATTCTATGTAGGCTATTGTTGGACCAGAGACCACATGTCTGGATGTCAGTAACCAGCTGTCTAATAAATCCAAAAACTACCATCTAAATATTCATTGCCATTAATAAGGGTATTTTCAAAATTGCACTGACTTGTATACAGGAACAGCCCGAACTCACAACAAGCTGATACATTTGTAAGTGATTTGCCCACAGGCATGCATAGGAGTGCCTCTTTCTTTGTAATATGCAGTCAGCAATAACCTGACCACAGACAATCAATTCAGGAAAGAGACTGACCCATTTCAAATTCCCATAAAGCTATGAGTCATTCTGAACAAAAAGCCGATTTAATTGCAAGCAAGCACTTTCACAGCTGATTTTACACATTATTACTCCCTGTCTGGCTGGAGGTATCATTGATTGATTGAAAACTGCTGGCAACAGGTGTTTGTGGGTATTATTCATAGCTTTTTTTTTTTTTTAGTCTATCCAGTTCCGCATCATCTCTCCAGCAATGGTGAGTGATGAAGGATCGCTCCTTTAATTGCAGGTTAAACTCGGCCTGAGCCTAGCGGTTGCTAAGTGCCCAGAGAGAGACAGGAAGCAGCATTAAGACTGTGGCTGTCTGCTGCATCCATCTGTGACATCCAGTGGGTTGGAGAGAGAGAGAGAGAGAGAGAGAGAGAGAGAGAGAGAGAGAGAGAGAGAGAGAGAGAGAGAGAGAGGGGCGCGTCTGGAAGTACAGCCAGAATGACTCATAGGTCAGATTTGCGTGAGTGAATGAGAAAATGTATGTGTGTCTTTGTGTGTGGGTGCGCGTGCAAATCACATCTCTGTATTTGCAAGTTGTGCCCCTGTGTTAATTTGTTTCTGAGGGGAGAGCAGAAAGCATGGAGGTCCATCCGCCCTCCACTCTGTGCAGTCCGTGAATCATTCTCTGACGGCAGTTTTACAACACATATCATAAAAACACATCAAAGTGATATTTCGCTTTGATGGAACATTTCTTTTTTCTAACACTTGTACTTTAAAGTGTGTGTCTGCTTCATTCACACTCTTATCGCAAGCAATTTACACAGAGAGAGAGAGAGAAAGAGGGAGAGAGAGAGAGCAGGCTTCACTGTAATGCTTAGTGATGTTTCAATAGGACATGCAGCTTAGAATGTCTGCTTATGAAAAATGTCTCTGCTATTACTGACTGTCCTGATTACACTACATTCCTCCTAACACTCTGAAATGTACAAGTTTCTGACTTGCTAATGGCAAAGGTTACGACAGGAGCAAAGATCAAAATAGGCTATCCCTTCTGATGCTGTGTGCTAATCTCAGTGATACCTACAAGCAATGATGAACTCAGTGTTCCCAATATTCACAAGACACGTTTTGTTCTCTTAGGTAGGAGTAAGGGGAGAGTTATGCTACAATCAACGTGCTTGTCAGATGGTCGAACAATGTCTGACATCAACGTCAGAATTGGACTCGCTGCGTCCAATCATTTCTGTAATTTTCCGAAACTGACAATCTGATATTCATGGCCAACTTCATGTAGTGATTGGTGTGTGGAGATTAGAAGGAAGACAGGGTTTGTACTTTTCTCTTAAGTTCTTTTTTCATTTTTTACACAACTATTATTTTGTGCAATCCAGTGCAGCACTGTAAATTTCTACCAGGAAAGATTGAAGACAACTACACACCATTATCCCCACTGACAAAAGGCAGACATCATGACATTACTTGAAAATGATGGATGGAATTTTGTGCATCTCTGAAGGTTGAAAATGATGCCAAAGTAGCTTAAATTTCCACCAACGGCGGCTAGACACTGGCTCCAAAAAGGTCCCAAAAAGGCTCTAATTGACTTCTCTCTTATAATAATAAATCACTCATTTGTTTTCAGTGGGTCATTATGGTCTCAATCTCTAAATTTGGCCAATATATTAAATGTGCTCGTGGTCATTTTGCACTATTGTCACAATATTTTGGTAAGTTTAATATTACTTGATCATGACACCTGCCGTGTGAGTGCAATTTAGCTAAAGTAGCTAACGTTAGCTCAAGTGCACAGCTCATTGTTTCAAGCTAGCGGATTGTGTTTCCTGAGTTTCAAGTTTGTTGCTCCTTATTTGGAAAGTCCTGACTCCAAACGGAAAAGATGGTGCTGACCATAAGCTTCAACTCCGGACTTCAAACCACCTCCAAGGCAGACCAATGGATGAAGTCACACCGTGCTATATCCACCTTTATATACAGTCTATGAGCTAAATGCTAATGTGACAGTACAATGCTAACATGCTGATGTTTAGCAAGTACAGTAATGTTTATCATGTTCACGGCCTTAGTTTAGTGTTAGCATGCTAACATTTGCTAATTTGCATTAAACATGAAGTACAGCAGCTGAAGGGAATATCATTAGTTTTGCAGGTGTTTTGTCATAAAGCAACATTTTAGATAGTAATGAAAGTATTAATGTGATATTGGCTCTACATGAAAAGTACAGATCACTGGAATTGTTACACTTTATCCTCTGAGGAATGTGAATGTATGCAACACATTTCGTGGTTATTTATCCAATAGTTGTTAAGCTAGGTTTAATATTTCAGTCTGGACAAAGTAGTTGAGTGGCTTACCAATTTATCCAAAAAGCATGGCTAAAAAATGTTGACGCAAATTCAGTGTGTGAGATTAACAGAGAGCTCAGGGAGAATCACACAGGAGGTCTGAGCTCCGAGTCACCAGTGTCATGACGGGTTGAATGCCTTGTCAGTTAGCCGGGTGTGTTTGCAGTTTGACAGAGCACACACACGCACACACACTCATTTTCTGCAGCTTACTCTGGCTGCTAATCAGGAAAAGCTGCAAGGATTTAACCATTGACGCTTTCTTTAGATGCAGGAGATCAATAAAAGCAGATCAATTAAGCCTTTAAGAAATGATTTAAAATAATTTGATTTAATATAGACACCTACCAAACCAGCATGGTGATTGTCTAATCTCTTTCCTCAGGATGTCTGAACCAGTTGGAAAATCATTTAGCTAACAAACCACAGCTGGCAGAGCAACAAATTAGTTCTTTCTTGGCTGTCAGAGTGAACACAGCCTAGTTTCCTCTCCCCTGTCACAGATCAGATGGCTTCCAGGCCAGAACAGTTGAAACACTGAGTTTATCTCTCTCTTCATTAGCTGTGTCATCTTTTCATTTTATGTCCCCTTTTCCCCTGAACAGCAATACTGCCGAAAGTCTCACACACACACACACACACACACACACACACACACACACACACACACACACACACACACACACACACACACACACACACACACACACACACACACACACACACACTCATTTTTGGTTGAAGGAATTGATTGTGGAGAGTGTCAAAAAAACTGGATTATCTGTAGTGCGTTGACAGAGGTTCATTGTGAATTCAATTAGCTCCCCTGGCACCAGAAAATGAGAACCTAGGCCCTGTATTTTTCGTGTCATGTCATGTTGATGCCCACGCACAGAGTTCGATTACTGAGAGAGAGAAAAATAGCTGCAATTATACCAAACCACTGGAGAGAAAAAGGGAGACAGGGCGGGAGAAAGTGCAAGAGAAATGTATGTGGTGTGTGGGTGAATGTTCTATAGGGGCATGTATCTTTGAACATATAGCAATAAAAATGCCAGTTGCATGTGAAAGAAACACACACACACACACACACACACACACACACACACACACACACACACACACACACACACACACCTGCTGATCTCATGTATCATCTCCAGGCTCTTTTTTCAAGCTCCTCCAACAATGAATTCCACTCTTTACTCAGGTGCACAGCTGGTATCCATGGAGACCAAAGATGGTGTCTCTCTGGATGGATGCCCTCCTGAGCAGCAACTAGTATTTAATGTCGGTGGATAGGCTTTGAGTCTCATGGGAAGCAAAAGATGCAAATGCATACACACACGCA
This sequence comes from Scomber scombrus, assembly GCF_963691925.1. Lineage (NCBI taxonomy): Eukaryota > Metazoa > Chordata > Actinopteri > Scombriformes > Scombridae > Scomber > Scomber scombrus. Next base: position 5,931,155 of record NC_084974.1, read on the forward strand.
CACACACACACACACACTATATGTCTTCACACTCCTAAAAATGAAGGTCAAAGTGTGTTTTGTTGGGGGGGGGACACACACACACACACACACACAAATGTCTTGTTATTCAGCACAACATTAATATCAGAGAATTCTTATCATTTTGAATAAAATCAGAACTATCACTTCAATGTTCTAGCAGTCTAAGTTACAATCAACATATATTAGAAAATATTTAGGACAAAAATAATGCATTAGATTAAATTAGATACAATACAATTAGATACAATAAAATTAGATTAGCTGTATTATAATGTCATTATTATTGAAAAATTCAAGATTAGGGTTAAAATTGGAGCTAAATGTCAGTTTAAATGTCAGCTTAGGGCAGCATTTACTTTATTATTTATACTTGTATTCATTGATTTGTGTGTGTGTGTGTGTGTGTGTGTGTGTGTGTGTGACTACAAGTCCAATATTCACTCTCTTTCAGTCTTTATCACTAATTCCTGAGGGAAATATCTGGCTCTTTAGCTGCTAAATTTTCCACTATGTGCACCAGCTAGTTGGTAAAGGTGTCTGTCTGAACGTTTCCTATTGAAAACAGTTGTCTCTTGCTTTTGAAACTGAGACTGGACCAAAGTAGTAAAGTTTAGGGCCATAAAACCAAAGCAATGAACTGGATGCTCCACAGAGCAAAGAGGGAAAAGTGGAGTGTAAGGATAATTTTTCTGTGGGTCTGTCATTCCTTTCACACAATACATAGTCACACTACCCAACTCATTGCTAATATAAAATGGATACTGATTAGTATTGCAAGATAAAGTGTTTCATTTACTTTCAAACGTGTTTCCAGGATATGGCATATTATTTTGTGTACATGGATCCTCAGTGACTCAGTAGATGTGTGTCAAATGTAGTAAAACCTCACCGGGCTGCTTCATTGCTTCTACAGTTTCTACAGTACCTTATTATGTTGACACTTCAGTTGAAATGCTGCAGTTTTGTAACTACAGTTATTGTAAAGCTGCAGCCTTGACACCTGGCTTTATCAGAAATAAGCATTTTCCCTGTGAATGTCACTGAGGATAGAAAGTGATAATGCTGTGAGAGAGACCCAGATGGAGAAGTGGCTAACTTGTGATGTGCTGCTCGGTGAGTAATGTCAAGGGCAGCTGCAATAAAAGACATTTCATAAAAGGCTGCTATCGATGTGGAGATCTACTCTCATTGACTGTGTGTGTGTCAGGTGGGAGCAAATTATATCACACTCTAAAAAATGGCCTTGTTTGCACTGAGTGTGGCTTTAAAACTGCAGAACTTTTCTGTGACTGAGGAGGTAAAATGAAGAAATTGCCTGTTATTATTAATGGTGATTTCAGATGGGGATACTATTGCAAGGTATAATGATAACTTTAAGATAGCCTCCTCTTTAATTGTTGAGGGGATGCAGCTGGAAGAGCCAGAAGCTGAAGGGTCAGACCCAATTCATTTTAGTAGAGGTTACTGCAGTCAGAAAACTCCTCAGGGGCACAGTGGTGGAGGTGGATTAGATTGATTTCCCAATACCGAAAATGATCAGGTTACCACGGTCAACACGTATTGTGGAATGGGATTTTAAGGGTTATATGCTGCGATCCATTCATTACCTGTACCCACAAGGCTTTAAAGTTATTCTAAAGTTCTATCTTTTGAGCTTCAAACTCTTAAAGGAATTCCATCGAGTCCTCTAGGGGTAAGAGTGGACTTCAAAGGTGGCTTTAAAGGATTAGTTCACACATAACAAATGATATTTCCGTGCTTACTCCCAGTGGTACCTAGCCTTGCTGATATTGCCACTTCTGAGACTTTGGACTCTACTAACCCAACACAATGGATGAAACGAATTTAATACATGTTCAGCATGGAAAATGACATTTGAAGAACTCAGCAGCAATATTCACTTCAAGTAGCAATGTCCATTTACCTTGGATAACCCCCAGACCAGCTTGGATTCATGGTAGGTGCAAGGAATCTCAAATGTCCATAGAATGGTCGGGAAAGGAATAACATACATCTAATGTGGGCAATCCAAGCTGAAGAGGGCTGTGCCTTAGAGCTGACCTGGGAGCAGTTTATTTTGCCTTATCTTGAAGAGAATGTGAATGTTTGCATCAATGGAAAGCATAGAAGTTGATTATGCTGCTTGGTCCCCATTAGTATCCCCTGCAACTGCTGTGAATTCATGCTGACTACATCCACTGCCCTCCCTGCAAGGGTGGACAACAAACCTTTGGGATTGAGATTCCATCAAGAATACTTCTGGACAAGATTTTATAGCACGACTGACATTCCCACTTGTGTGGATGACATCATCACACTTGCTTCCTTGGACCATGTCCTCTGACATGCAATTACAGCATGTTGAAGCATCAACTGTGCACATCCAAGGAAATGAATGCATCTGCAAGATGCTGACCCTGAAAAAACAACAAAGCACTCTCCTCCAGTGTTGCCATGTTTACTTCTGCAAAATCAGATATCCCCAAGGAAGATGTTCTAGTGTTATCCAGGGATGAGTCAGCCTTGATCTGGGGTCCGTTCCATAAAGCACGCTCAGAAAAGCAGCGATTATTGTCGAACACCTGACTTGACTTGGCGACTCTGTCCAAACTCTGTCCAAACTGATTTGCAGCAAATAATAAATAGCTCACTTCAATCAGGCACATTTCCTAAACCCCTAAAAGTAGCTGCCATTAAGCCACTCTTAAAAAAGAGAGCATTGGATGCTTCCATGTTAACCAACTACAGACCTATTTCAAATCTTCCTTTTATAGCCAAGATCATTGAGAAAGTGGTTTTTAATCAACTTAGCAATTGTTTGAACTTTTTGACAAATTTCAATCAGACTTCCGACCTCACCACAGTACAGAAACAGCTCTTATAAGAGTGTTTTCTGTACTGTAGTGTTTAATGACATACAGTTGTTTTTATGTTAAGCACATTGAGTTGCCCCTGGGTATGAAAGGCGCTATTTAAATAAAGTTGCCTTGCCTTGAATGAGCCTAACAAATGAGATCAGGCTAAAGCGGTTCCATAAAGCCCAATCCACGTTCATGCAATCAAACTAATTCAAGACAGGCTCAAGTATTCAGACTAATTGCGTGTGCACGCCATTCATAAGCAGCTCATGACATCGAACACAGATCAAACGGATTCACAATCACAAAATCCACCACAAAAGAGCCACACAGCAGCATTCTGCAGCACACACTTCTGTTGGAGACATATGAAGAATTTAAACATATGATCACAAAAAGCAATAAATAAAATCCGAGAGAAAGGCTGGCAGGAAATTGCTGATTGATTGAATGGGTCTGATCTGTCTCTGAAGGTGTGCTCTTGTTGCAGTGCCTTGTGTACTATGGCAGCTCTGTCATGTACAAGCTCCTCAATCAAGGGACACGTCATGACTAACAGAGAAATAGTGCATGGGTTGTGGTCGTTATATAGACTTATATAGACTAGATAATGAAGCCATATAATATATTAAATCATCTCTTTTCTTTCAGGCTAAGCAGCAACTCAGGCTGACAATTAGCCTGGTCCGGACCAGGTTAGTTTGCCAGCATAAGTTGCCGTGGTAACTGAGCTTGAACTATGCTGAGCTTGCTTTATTGAACCGGAGCCACTGGAAAATGAGCCAGACTAACGAAATAAGAATGTCTTATTTGGTAATCCTGCTTTATGGAACAGGGTTCTGGTCCTAACAGATAATCTTCCTGGTACACAAAATGTATACAGACAGATATGTGATCAGGACTGCTGATGTCACAGCTGATTGTCGACATAAACAACATGTTGGTGAAAAGCAACTATATCATGAAACTTGAATAGGGGGTTAGAGTAAATTGTTAGGCATGCAAGGTATCTGACATTGACACTGGAGACCAAACATTTCCTACCAATAGTCAACATTTCCTTTAACCATGACCACAATGTTTAACCCCAAACAAGTAGTTACACCTCAGAAAATGCTCACATGAATCATTTTTGTAATGGTTGAATGACAGCCTGTTTGTTGTTTATAGGAAAGGACTGGTTGCTCTTTTTCTTTAGTTTAATTAATCTCCATTCTGCAGGCATATTGATGTTTGATATTTGAATGCGCATAGTTACCATATTGCAATGACGTCACCACCTTCGGATCGTTGCTGCGTTTGGTCTCCTTATCTATAAATACCCTGAGCGTATGAGTCATAATTCACCATGTCTACTTTCATTCACTCCTGCATCTTTCTGTCTGTCTGTCTGTCTCCTGCAACATAGAGACACTGATAGAGACAATCTCCCATCAAAGTAATGCTGGAAACAAAAAAATGTATTACATTAAAACATGCAATAAAAGTTCTCCTTCTCCAATCTCCCTATGGTCTCTGCTCTCTTCTCACGCAGAGAGTTGTCATTCATTTCATTTAGTGCTTACCGCCCCAAAGCACAGGTGCACAGAGAATAACAACGCTGGTTGCTGATCAATTTTCTGTTCAGACAGATGAAGGCAGCCATTTGGGAAATCTGCTTGAGATCTGAGTGGTAAACTGATGAGGTCCAGAGGTAGCAACCCATACAAACAGCTGCATGTAAAGGACTGTTCAACTGATAATTGAATGATGATTGATGATTTTGGTTGTATGATATACATTAAGTACCCTTGTTTTCTTAGCTAATATTTAGCGTCATTAAAGGCGCATTAATTGATTTTTCTTTGGCCACTTGGGGGCAGTAGAACAAGCTCAAAACACCACACTGACATATTATCACCTTATAAAGTTGCTGTAATAAACTTGACCTAATATAAGAAAAAATGCTGCTGCTTTATATTACACAAATCCATTTGATTTATTGTAAATATGAATAAAAATTGAGCAAATAAAATAAAGTAGAAATCTGTGCTGTTCTCCAGGGTAAAAACGCCTTTGCAATAGTTGGGAATTAGCAGCCCCTTCATTGTCTTCTCCTCAGGGGAGTAGCAGATTGATACATTTCGGGTTCGATTTACACAGCTCAGCTGTATTAATCTTTGTGTGTACGTGTGACAGCAGTTCAATAAAGGGGCTGGCTTGTACTCTTTTCTTTTTATTGTTCCTTGTCTTTTGGTTACAATCTTTACTTCCTCATTCACCCTTTCAGCTTAATTCTCTCTATCTATCCCCCCCACCCACCCACCCACCCACACACACACACACACACACACACACACACACACACACACACAAACACACACCTCTGCATAGCCCTTGGTCATTAGTATAAATAACTGCTCTGCAGACCCACTCAGGCACATAAACAGTGTGCCTCCACTCAGTCACCGTAAACAGTGTTGTTATGCAGCTAGTCCCCAAACAGTCAGTGACAACATCAGTAGCTTGCTATTGATAGCTGCTACCTGCTTGGTACTAATAAAGCAGATGATGACATTTCATAATCATGGTGTTAATGAGAACTGTTGGTTAACAATTAGTGGCTCCAACTCAGTGGTTCACACTAATATCTCATATCAGTTAAGTGATGAAATACTGTATAGTAGAGCATTAAACATTCTCTCTATCATCAGTAAGCTTCCTTATCTTTCTGAACACATAGTGTGTGCCTAATGGATATAGCAATTTGAGTGCATATTCAGCAAAGTTCTTAGAAAAATACTCTGAAGACCCAATTTAGGAGATAAAAGTTCTTCTCCTCTATCTTCTTGGTTACCAGGGTGACAAATCCTGCCCCATCTAACATTTTCATCTAGAAGTGCTCAGAGTGACTGCACAAAAAAAGTCAGGGTGCTGGAAAATAAAGATGCTGGGTTTTCTGCTGCATACACTCTCTCCTCATTGGGAACAAATGAAAAAAGGAAAAAAAAGCTATGTGGACACAAGCCTTTAACGGTGTGTATTAAAACCATGAGTTAAATCCAGTATTTTGAGCTCATTCTCTTTTGATGTACTTTTGTTTGGTTCTTCTACTGTGGCTGTAAGTGTGTAACCAGGTTGGATGTGACAGGTTGTACTGCACTTGCAATAATTTCAATATATGTCATCACACTAAACCTACTGAGTTGGTCTCATTATTCATTCATCCTGCTCCAGCAGTCAAACTTGGCATTTGTATTCTACCAATTGAATTGGGTGTTACATGTTGTTTATGGACCTTTGTCTTTTGTAAGTCCTCCAACTGAGAACAATACTACATTCTTTAATATCTGCAGTGGCAATTAACTCATTAACAAGAAGTAGCCTCCAACCTTAGGGATGCAATTATAAGTGTGAACAAAAAGACAATCCAATGGGAGCAAGACTGCTGCTAGAAGAGGAGGTAGATCATTTAAAAAAGTATGCAAGGGAAGAGACTTTAAATTAAAGAAATTAAAATAGATGCCAGACTTTTTCTCTTAATTTGTGCTCCCTAAGGAATCCAAAAAAAAACTTTTACAAGAAAGCAGCAGCTGCAATTGGTAATAAATATGTATTTCTGAATGATACATATTGCTGATGACTGCTGCTATCATACAGTCTTCTAAAAGTGAACGAAACGTTTAGCTACTTGACGCATTATTGTGCAGGATGCATCCTACTGCATGTTTAACAGAACACCTTCGATTCCAACACAGAAAGTTCTTTATGAAAAGCCAAGATCCAATAACTACCAGATAATTTAATAACTCCCCTAAAATCTAATTTAATCGTCTCACTAAATTGGTCGGTGGGGATGTAACACATTTTCAGCTAATAATCCCCCACTGATAAAATAACCTGGTATGAGCATCGCACAGGATGTTGTCACATTATTGAGCTTTATCACATTTCAAACACATGCAGAAAAAAAGTGTAGCTTATAATTACTTATATTATGTGACATTGAATACACAATTAGGCTCCATGTTCTCCAGACATCAATACTGAGGTGTAATAGAGAAACAGGTATCCGAGGCATTTAATCCTTCAACGGCTGAAAAATTTCGTGTTAACTCACCATAAACTCTTCACTTCACCATACTAGTCTCTGGATCTAAGTTCACACTAGACTGTTTTTTCTTATTTAAAGCTGTTGTGTTTATTGTGACAGGGACAAAATGAGTCTTCATGTAGATAATTATGGAGACTTACATCAGCATGGGTTGTCACGGTAACAAGGCTATAGGGGACAGCTCTTGGAGTGCATAATTAACCAGTGTGGCTCAATTTGCCATTCATTAGACAGGTGTGTCTAAACAGCCTGTAGACACCCACCTCTTCTGCCCGCTTTGTTTTGCCATCAAAGAGAGGCAGCGTGCCAGGTTTCGGTCCGGTGAGTATCTGGGGAGAAATAACGGGAGATTTTTGATATTCTTCAGCCTGATAGTGAACTACGACTGTGCTCATTAGTAGCGATGTAGGGCGAAAACAGGCAGGAAGGAGCAATGCCACTCACTGACTTAATGAAGCTTCACACACGCTGCTATAACAAAGCCGTGATCAAGAATTTTGAGAGTCGGGTAAAGACGCCTGGCTCGATGTCACACGTGTGACCATGTCCTCACACCCCCAACGTTTCACATTGGACAGACTCTTTTATGAAAGGGACAGCTCACACAGTGGGTGACATGATATTTCAAAGGAGGACATTACATCTTTCATGTACTTTGGAGAGGAATGTGTTGTTGTGTGGTCAGCGGAAGATACTCCAATACACCAATACAACAATTCTAACAACATGTCATTGTCTAAAGCAGCCTAAAACTTGTACATAATCTGGCTTTCACATGAACGCAGTAGCTTTATCTGATAAACTTTGACGTTGAGCATGACAATTAGATAGATAGATCAGATAGACGTCTATAAATATCAGCCAATCAGAGGCCGCCCCTCGGAAGCAGTGGACGGGGCTTGGACACTGGTGGTGGAGGGTTGAAGCGACATAGACTGTAATAACAGCAGAAAGACACAAAACAGGTGAGGTGGTTTAAATATTCTTCAACTAACATCATTATTGGATGATAGGAAACCCTATGCGCAGAACCAAGTCAAATTATTGGATAATAATTGAGAGGTGGAGACTGAGTGTGATGATAAAATAGGCCTACAGTTGCTTACAAACTTCATTTGATGTAGTAAATATGTTAGCATATGATGTTTATTTTTCAGGAGACATGTAAGTACACTCCTCTCTTATTCTTTCTTTACTCTTTTCCAGCTCCTGAAAGAAACATCTGGCTTTTTAGTTGTTAAATGGTCCATTATGTTCAGCAGCTAATTGTAGGTTTATTTTCTTTTTTCTGCCTGCTGGTGCTGGAAACATCGCTGATGAGAGCTGAAAGACAGTGACACGCTTCGTAGATATAAGGAGAATTGCAATCAAGTGATAATTCTCTGTGGTTTTGTCAATGCAAATGACCAAATTCACATTATACATAGTCATTTAATCTATTGTTAACATAAAAATGCTGATTAGAGCAGCTTTGAGCTTTGTTTGGTCTTCTTATACTATATGTAGCAGAGTCTTCTTTTAAGGCAGAACTTATATATCTCATCAGATTATGCATGTATATATGCGCAATGTAGAATTTTTTAAAGAATTTTTAATAAAAAGGATAAACCAGAAAACCAGAAATCAAAGTCAATAGATAAATTAGTTTTGATATACAGCATTAGACTGATTTAACATTATAACTCCATCAGTTTAAAATAGAATCAACATATAATGAAGGGATCAGTTTGTCTCTGTAGATTCATTTACATTTCTGAGGTGATTCATTGTCTATACGGAGACTTCACTATTTGGAGACACTTTCCTGACTTGTTACAGTGATCTCTGTGGACCAGCATCACAGATGCAAATTAGCCTTTGGCTCATGTTTCCATGGTAACCCTCATTTGGTAAAAGGTTGACTGTGGACTGCTGTTTGTGTATAGGAAAACAAAGCTGTCCATAGTGTGAATGAAACACGTTTTTTTTGCCGACAAGCAAACATGTGAACCTATTTGTTCTATCTTTGTCGACAGGGACTGAGAGCACAACAGCTGATTCAAAGAGTGGAAGGTCAACACACACTCAGATCCAAAATCTCATTAATTCAGTCAAGGTTAAGTGTCACAACAGACAGCGAGAAAAGTTATTATAACGTGTTCAGGAGTGTGGCGTGTTAAACAAACACAATATAATGAGAAGATTTCTAAGAATAGCCTCTAATTGTCTCTGAGATGAAAATCAGAGCTGATATGAGAGCTCCTCATATTCTGCGGTACTTCTGCTTCCAGAGGCCATGTTATTACTTTGCAAAGAGGCTACGGCGACAGTATTTACAGTGAATAGGATTAGGATGACTCACCGAGATGTCCGACAGCAGCAGACTGATGGAGCTCGGATGAGGAGTGTTTTCAAAGCTCGCCATCCCGGTCAGGTGAGAAAGGATGCTGTTATAAAGGTGGGTCAAAAACATAAGACTATCTATCTATATCTTTGTGATTTATTTTTTAAATTTTAAAAATAAAAGTGTTGTATATTTGGTTACATGATTCCATTCTTGTGTTTGGTTACATTTCACATCCATTGGGTTTACAATACAGTAAATTCAATTTCATATGTGCACATTCAATCAGTATCAATAAGATACATTTTAATCACTTGTCATGATCCTTTCACATTCGATAAACATTGAGTGAATACAACAATCATTATCAGTAACTGCTTATGGAATAACATACATTTTACTCCAAACACTGTTAAACTGTTAGTAATCTGAGATGTGACTGGCTCATTGTAGTTTGACCAAGTTACTTCTTGCACAGATCTTCTGATGGTTCCTGTTGGCAGACCTGCTCCATCACAGTAATTGCTTGATCCAGAAAAGGCCTTGTAATTTATCACAGCCGAGGCAGGTTAGCATATCAGCAGAAAATCAGTAGAGACCTGAGAGGCTTGTATCAGGTGAAGTGATTCAAACAAGCAGCCGCACTCTGGGTAAACCTGTGGGGGACGATTGACTGCTCATAAGTTGATGTAAGCTTTATTATCTCTCCCTGTAAATGTAATACAGTCATTATGAAATAAGATTGAAACAAATGGACATGAATTACTATCAATAAAAGGATTAGCATGCGATGAACATACCCTTTTGTACATTCATGTTTGAAAAAATATTTTCCTATTGGAATATTAAGAATTGTGCTCATTTCATAACATTTCAGGAAATGTACATTAAAAAAAATCATTGTCTTTAAATTAATACATTTCCGGCCACTTGGACTTGGGAATGGAAATCTACTAGCTGAATGTGTACATGGACATCAGCATACATGGAGAAACATTAGCATTAAATTAAAGTCAGGGTTAAAAGTCCATAAATCTCCATTTTTTTCCCTTTGATGGAAATTGGTAGTATACAAAGAGTAAAATGGGAAACGTTAAAAGTGCTATCTCCATTTTCCCCTTTAACTCCAACATCTATCAACAACATTAACATCATTCAACAATAATATGAAGAGAAAATAATACAAAATACAAACCCGCACAATAATCATCTAAAAAAAAACATATATGCTGGATGCCTTTGTATAGTGAATGTGAATGCTTGAGAGCATTATCATATGTACCACACACTCTCAAAAACAGTGTGGAAAGCTAGGGTAAGTTGAGTGGACTCTGTCTCCAATTATTTTAAGTTCTCAAAGTAGTTAATGATAGGCTGCCATCTCTGGTAGAAATTCTTCATTGACCCTCTCAATGTAAATTTCATTTTTTCTTGTTTGAGAAAAAGCATGACATCCTCTAGCCAACGGGCAAGCCATGGGGGTGTGGTGGATTTCCACATGAGGAGAATTCTACAGCGGGCAAGAAGCGAGGTGAATGCAATAACATCAGATTGAGCTTTAGTGACTGTGTCTGTGGGAACACCAAATATTGCAATTAAGGGGTTTGGTTCAATGGTTATGTTGAGAGCCTCAGATAACGTTTTGAGCACCCCAGACCAATACGTTTCATGAGAAGGGCAGGATCAAAAAGTGTGAGTAAGATTTGCAGGGGAGAAAGAACACCTGCTACAGCTTGCATCAGCCCCTGGATGTATTACTATATTACTATAATATGCTCTATGTAGCCCTTTACACTGAATGAGTGCCAGGCGGGCACAGGATGATGATGAATTAACTCTTTCCAGTGCACAGTCCCAATATTCTCCCAATTCCATTCCTAACTCCTCCTCCCAACCAGACCGAACCCTGGCCAACACAACGTAGAATTATGTCTTTACCCTGCTAGTTTCACTTGTCACCAGCTAGTTGCTAACTTTATCTGTCTGTTGTGGTGCTGGGTGGGTAGCGCTGGAGCCCTTCTACAGACAGCCTGTTCACTTCCTATTAATGCCATTGTATCAAAATTGGCTGCAATCACCCAGATGGCTCTCACGAGGTAATGCTCAATGAACATGAGTGGTGTGGCTAAAATAATTATTTATGTGTGTAGAAGTTTTGAATGCAGTCGAATGAACATGTTAAGGACCAGAAGGATCTTTGTGTTTAACAGCCAAATGTATATCTGGCTAATGTGATAGCTGCTAACTAGTCATGGTGTCCTTAATAACTCCACACTCACACAAGTTTGAATACCGTAAAGTGGCATAAAGTGTATTTCACAAAAGAAAGTCACAAAAATCTAATGTAATGGAACTATATCTATTGTCTCTACCGCTTATATTGAAAACATCATGAAAATTGGCAGACTTTTTTTTTTTAACCACATAAAAGTGACATTTTGGGGGCCCTATTCATTCTGGACTACCTCACGAGCGCCCCCTACACTTAAACGGAAGTTGTGAGAGTAGGAGTTCTCCTCCTATTAAAAAAAATCTCTGGCATCGCAGAGCTTATTTTTGCTCAAACAGCTTCCTTCTGCTGTTGGAACCGAGTATTTAACATTACATTTGCAGGCTATAACAGCAAAACACTATGCTAAAACAGGATGCAAAGCTTCAGAGAGCTGGCTGGGATTGCAGTGTCGGGTGATCATTCTCTGTGGGTTTATCACCATGTGTGTCCCCTTTCACATTACATATAGTAAATTTGACCGATTGCTCATATAGAAAATTGACTAGTGCAGCTTTAAATTGAAATGTGATAAATCTTTATGCCAAATCATGAAACAAAAACTGCCAATATTGATACTACTGGTACTTTTACAGAATCCGATCTAAAAAAAAGTATTCCCACTGGCAACCAGTGCAGTGTACATATATAGATCAATTATGTATACTCACATTACAAAACCTCTTTTTTCCGGTAAAATCTCAACTTAATGAAAATGAGTTTAATGAGGAGACAGAAGAGAGGATGAGAAGAGGGGGGGGGGGGGGGGGTATGAATGGAAAAAGGGAGAGAGATGCTTGGGTTTCAAAGTGACTCATTTCCAGACTCATTAATGGTGTGTATGTATGAAGCCTGAGGCAGGACACAGGCCCCACCATCGACTCCCACAGGGGGACATTAATGACAAACATCCTGCTTCACGGTGCAGGAGGCGCTCCGTGCATCACATCTGCTTTTTATTCTCACCCTGCTTACTCTTACTCACTGTTTCTCCTGAGAAAAACTCCCTTGCTTTCTGTCTCATGCTTTCTCTCTCTATTTCACACACACACACACACACACACACACACACACACACACACACACACACACACACACACACACACACACACACACACACACACACACACACACACACACACACACACACACACACACACACACACACACACACACACACACAGACACACACACACACACACACACACACACACACAATCATACACACTCACAGCTGTTGTTGTACCATAAGAGAGTACACAACAGCTTGCACATATTTTTCCTGCTACAGAAGCAGCAGTGCATCACCCTCAAACTTCCTTGTTGATAATAAATGAATGGTTCACTGTGTGGTTGTGTGTGTGTTTGTTGAACATGATTTATTCAGTCGTGTTTATGTTGTGTACGAAATAACATTTCGAATGCTTCACCAAGTCTGTATCTGTGATAAGCTGTCCGGAAGATAGTAAGACGGATGGAGAGATACAGAAATCCTTCTGTTGCCCTTCTGTTGTTTTTTTTGTTTGTTTTTTTCCAGCAATTCCCATTGGTGTGATCTCTCTGCACGCACAGCAATACACTCTGACCCTATGCACTTGTATTTTTTGGTATCAGAATCAATGGGATTTAATATGGCTTTTTCCACACTGATTAAAAGTATATTTAAACATGATTTAAATGAAGTGCAAATATAAAAAACTTACAGACTTGTTTTTATAAGTATTTACCCCATTCAATATACCACTTAAATCCTCACTGGTGCAGGCAGTTGGTTTTAGAAATCACCTGATTACTTATATGGAGATCACCTGTGTGTAGCCCAGGCGTTTAAGTTGATTGTGGTATAAATACACCTGTATCTGAAAAGTCCAGCTCCTGTGGTGAGTCATTAGTGAGGCAAAACCTCAACAATGAGGACAAAAGAACACTCCGAGCAACTGTGTGAAAAGCACGAGGTCAGGGGACGATTGAAAAACATTTCCAAGTTGCTGAATATCCTTTGGATTCCACTTAAACCACTCATTATTATATTGTAAGAGAATGGTACAGACTGTGGAGAGAACAAAAGTTGGGCATTTGCTTATCCAGTCAAAATTTTATTGAAGAGCAGCAGAGAAAGAGACACAAACTAATGAAAAACTCACGTTGCATCTTAACTATAGTTTGGCAGAAGGCACATGGGAGACTGTGAAGTCAGCTGGAGGAAGATTTTACAGTCTAATTAGACCAAAACCAAGCTTTTTGGTCATTAGACTTTAGACCACAAGCTACACAGAAACATCAATCACAAACAATGTCAATGTCCAAGTGGCCAAATCATCATGAAAAGAGCCCTCTACACTGACTCAAGGTTCTTACTGCTCCCAAAGGTGCATCTACTAAACACTGACTTGCATGCATTTTGTATTTTATAGTATAAAAAAGTCAGTATAAGAAGCTCCTCTTGGAAGAAGCTGAATATCTCAAATCCAGGGATAAAGATTAAGTCCTCTAAAGCTCATCTTTTAAAATGTGAAATTCAGAGTGTGACTCACGGAGAGAAGCTTCAAGCTATGCAAAGTCACGCAAGGATAACCCATAAACACTATTTTTTAACAAACTGATTGTTTTTCGGGGCAGCTGCCGCATCTAATGATGCTCAGGGCTCATTCACACAAGATTTATTTTAAGATGCCTTTGGGCCTATCTGGGCAATTACACTGTCGATACATGTACGTCATAAATTTGTGTGTACTCCCGCTGGACTTTATTGTTGCTCGTGATGGCGTGGTGAGCTGTCAATTGTCAGGCAGGCTGTGAGTTGTGAGGGTGAAGGTCTGCAGGGATGCTGATAGCCTGTGTGTGGGTGTGTGTGTGTGATGCAGGGTTGAGTGACGCAGCGCAGAGAAAAACACAAAAGAGTGTCGCCTCAGACAAACAGAAAACCTGAAGCTGGAAGAAACTTATTGACAGAAGACAGGAAACTCTCATTCAGTGATGTCATTCAACATGTGATAATCCAGTCTGATTGGTCTTTAAATGGAGTTCAGGATCCTCCCACACCAAAAAAATATAAACTATCTTTCAGACTCCTTAGATTGCCACCAAAAGTGTTAAGTGTAAGATTTAAAAGTGTCGCTGGTAACAAAAAATGTTGGAACATTACTGGGAGAATTGGGAGATAATCTGCTGTGTCACTGTGTGAGAAATAGAGAGTTGGAGCCAGATTTAACTGTGGATATGAGCTATAAAAAAAAAGAAGAAAAGAGTTACAGTGCATTGGTGCAACTGATTTAGTGAGTATATGTCCTATTCTGCATTATTCTAATGATCTACTGCTATCTAAATATAACATGATAATAATAGTCCCTCATTTCCTCACCAAGCACTCTGTAAACCACTACAATACTGCCCTCCACTGGTGAAACATCATATCGCAACAAAAAAAGAAGAAAATACAGCTTGAATCTGAACATTTATTTCCTTTTTCTTTCTGAGACACTACAAAGATTCCATCTTAAATTAAGCCGTACAGAGTGACAAATACAAACAGTATGTACAGTGCATCGCTTTCATCAAGTAAACCTACACTGTCGCCTGCATGTCGACAGTGTCTCTCGATCATGAAGCTGCAACAAATAACTTTTGAGTTGCAGACAAACGAGCCTATCATCTTTCAAGTGGGTTCCAGGTGCATTTCAATACTCCAGACAGAGAGGCAAGAGGGAAAAAAAGTCTAGTTCAGTCCAAACAGCTTCCACTCAGGTCCCCCTGCAGGGTGAGTCATCAACCCACATCAGAGGGAGGCTCTCAGTGTGGCTCCAGCAGGGAGGGGTCACCACCAAAATGAGGCATGAATATAATACATCTAGTACATAACAGTATAAAAGTCTGTTTTATTTCTATTGGGTTTAGCCAAGTGTCATTTTTAATATAAGAGTCACTACTGATGAGTAATCCCAGGTGCTGAATGTATTTTTTTTTAAAGCACAGTTTTCATGTGTTTTCATTTTCACTATAATCTCCAGTCTACAGTATTCAACATGTTTCCATATGAGGGTCCATATCAGCAGCTATATGGAAAGGTTTGACACTTTGTGCTTAAATTTGTGTTTGTTTTCATTTCATGTGGAGCAGTGATCACACAAAAGAGCTTGAAATAAAAATGACAGTGGCCAAAGTTTCCTCTAAGCAGCTCTTTTTCACACAAATGTCTCCATCACAGCAGAAGGATGATATATGTTCATTATTTGACCCTTTTTTTATTGATGTAGTGCATTGGCTATTTAGGTTTATGTTTTTATGGCAAATAGATGTTAAGCCATTGCTGATGTTTGGGCCTCTGTGATATGAAGACGACTGAGAACCTGCTGGTCTTTTCCTCCAGGTCACGTTCCATCTCTTTTGAACGCTTTGTCACACAGTATTTCTGGGTGGAGTTCAGCCTGAATCATCTCCGCTGTTTTCGGATCCTCCCTTCAGGTTCTCCTCCGGTCCCTCCGCAGTGCCGCTGTCCGACTCCTCCTCCTCAATGGCGAAGCGCGTGTCCGCGGAGGAGCACAGGGAGCTGATGCTGCTTTGCTCCGGGCACAGCGTGCACGCCAGCGGAGAGTGCAGCACACCCTCGTAGTGGAGATGTCCATAGTGGTTGTCTTGGTGACCGCAGAAAGGCATGGGCACCTGCACCGAGCTCAGTCCCGACACAGTGGGAGGAAAGGTGAGACTGTGCTTTTTGGGAAGCGCGCCCCAAGCCCGCTGCTCCTCCTCGTGCACCAGGCGCGTGAAGATGTTGACCCTACGCTTCTCCCTCCTCTTGGAGCGGAAGTAGCCCAGCATTATACCAAAGAGGAAGATTCCGTAGAAAGACATGACTATTAATATGTACAGGTACGCGTTCCCGTCGCCTTTGTCCGCCTGGGAGTCCGCTGCGCTCTTTGTGTGCAGGAAGAGGTGTTTGGAGGATTCTGTGGAGTTTTCCAGGTGCTCCATTTCTTCAGTGTAGTCTACTTAGAAGACCTATAGGATGCGCTGAAATAAGATAAAGAAGTATATCCATAAATATGACGTTTCCTCACGATTACGCACACTTAAGCACAGGGTTCAAGTTACCAGTTAGTTGAGTATTGCTATACAAGTGTTAACAGATTATTGAAAAACTAATAAAAAATGTGTATAGTCATCATACATTTACAACCATGTCATTATAGACTAAACATGTTTGCAGCCTCTTCATGTGTAACTGATGAAGTGTCATCACGAGCGTCATTTGGAAAAGGTAAAACGTAAATGGAAAGCAATAAATCAATAAACAGGCAAATTAAAAAAAGTCACATCTATAACAATATGCCTTTTATTTGTGACAGTTTGGTGGCATCAATGAAACCTCAAGTATTTCTTACTTTGCGTGAATGCGCACACAGTTTAGAATTTATTGCAAGAATATTCAATATAAGTTTCCACCAGGTTACTTGACTTAACAACCTTTATTTATCTGACATTTACAAACACATAATCTCAACTTTTCTTTACATTTTATATCATAATTCAGTTTCATGTGTAGGAGCAAGGACTTTTTAAAAACTTTTTGTGTTAAAAAAAACACTTTCCAGTCGTTGATAAAAAGTGACTAAATATCTGCACAAAGTGGTTTAGTGCATATAAATCAATAATCTATAAACAGTAATTATTAACTGTGTCATGAATGATCAACTCACCAAACTGACGAGATAAGTCTCTTGTGAAGCTTTTATCTTCTCCTGGCTCTTCTGGAGTTTGGCAAAACTTCTAAATGGCTGAAGATATTTATATAAGGACACAGGAGCGTCATGAGTCACGTGACGGGGCCTGACCGTAAGATGAGCCCCTATGGAAGCCCTGAAGGCAAAGAAACTTTGAGCATCTTTTGACATTTATCGCAATATATTCTCATGAGTATATTGGATTCATTACATTTCCAAAGGAATAGTTTTTTTGTGTTTAGTTGTCCCAAAGGGGATGTGATGGAAAAATACTACTGTTGAAAAATGAAACTGTTGCAGACCTTCAGATTTCTACCCAAGCCTTCATCTTCCAGAGTTCTGTGGGATTCTGGTTTTGACAGACATCAAGTAAGAAACAGCCCATCTGTTATTTTGATTTTCCAATTAAAATTGTTTAAATTGAACAACATCTGGAGCTGCAGCAGTAAATTTACACCAGCTAATATTGTCATATTTTTTCTTGAGCCTGAGGTCTTCTAGTTTGCGAGATGTTTTGGAAAATCAAAATAACAGACTGGCTATTTGTAACTTAGGGCTCAGCAAAACCAGAATCCCCCAGAACTCTGGCTTGGGTAGACATCAGGAGGTCTGCAACAGTTTAATTTCTCTAGGACCAGCTCCTAAACAGTTGTATTTTTCCATCACGTCCCCTGAGGACATAGTTCTGTTGAACATGGTACAAAAACACTAATTCTTTGAAAATGGAATGAATCCAATATACTCATGAGAGTGTTAAAAGTGTCTTTGCCTTTAGGGCTTCCATACAAACAGGGCTCATCTTCCTGCAAAGATCCAGATTATTACAAGTTTCCATTGGAATTATTTCAGCCTTCCACACAAAAACAAACAAAATCTCATGATTCCTTTCAGTGAATGCATCAATTATATGCCATCAGTGTAAGATGGACACACATACACAATGAGTCCATGAAGGAAAAACTACATCCTCCTGGCAAATATTATGCTCATTTTGTTTAGTCTGTATTAAATCTAAGGGGTTTAGAAACACACCCCCCCCTCCCAAATAAATAAATAAAATACAATAAAATCCTCCAGCTGCTTAGTTCATAGAACGCTAACTTTGTGATGCCTGTTTCTCTGGGATTACAGAGAACAAAGCTAATAAAGATGTAAAAGCTCCAACAGAGCCAAAAGCTCTAACCAAGCATCTAATTCACATGCAGATGTCTTTATGTTCTTTCATTAACATTTGATTTATCTGCTCACACGTTTTCCTGCCACTCGAAAAGGGCGGCTGTTTTTCTTTTTCCAAAAATATGATCTCCGAAAGACTGATTTAATAAAATGATTGAGTCTGACTGAACTCCTCCCTTTTCCACCAGCCGAGGAGCAGTCGATCAGCACTGGGAATTCGCACCTCATCACAGATCTGTAACGAATGGTGAGCGCTGACGATTGAATGGGATTAAATTCCAGTCAGTGGTGATTATTATTGAATCAGCGAGGGATGATTTCACTCATTTCCTTTTTGCTTTAGCTGAGAAGTTCAGACATAAATAAACATCATCATCTGTCCGTCTTCTCTTTCAGTCACGTCAGTTTCACGCCCAATGAGGTACTGATATCCTGAATACAAAATAATTATGAGTAGAGGTGAATGTGCGGCAAGAATCAGAAATACAGTCTTCTAAAATCAATAATATACTCAGACCAAACATAATCTTTATTTACTTCATTTGAGTATTTTCCAAAAGCAAATTACAAATAAATAGTCGGATATACAAGGCAGGGTCTCCAGAGAACTGGTCTATGATAACAGATACAGTTAAATATCTTTAAAATAAATTCTTTTTTACATTTTGCTTCATGTGCTGATCGCAGCTCCACGTACATGTATGTACAAGTGAAAGTCAAATCAACCGGAGATTAGAAAGGCGTGACTCAGAATCACAAGAAAAGGCAGCAAGTGTCACATTGTGAGGGATGCTGGGACCGTGCCTGTGCTGCGTACGGACGTGGGTGAGTCTCACACTCGGTCACACTCGTACAAGATGACAAAGAAATATGCGAGAAAGGCATTACACTGGTGATGACGGTCCTGCAAAATTCATTTTAACCACACACACACACAGACACATAGACACACACACACACACACTTGCAAAGTCTGCCAATTCTTCAACCGGTGCACCTACGCACATTGAAAAAGCTTTATTTAAATCCTGTCTGTAATCGACTGCCTTATTTGGACAGGATTTCATATTGCACTATGATTTATCAAACATGACAATGATTACACAGTCATTTCATCAGTAATACAAGCAAGTGAATGTGCCTTTGGTGCACACTATGGTCTGTGCAGCACATATAAAAGTAGATTCTATCACTGTATGAAAATTTCAAAAGACTAAACAACAATGCATCTTTGTTTTTAAAAAAATCTTTTAAATAAGTTTGGTTGGTGTATTATCCTAAAAAAAAAAAAAAAAAAAAGGAGCAACCGTGTCAGTGTTGATAATGTAAAGATAAAAAGTTATTAGACCAGATATGACCTCAGCATTCTCACCAACCAGCTCGTCGCATTTTTGCCCTGGAATGACTTTGTGCTTTTGGAAACAAGATGTGCTGGTGCGAGAGACGTCCCACGAGCCTGGGAGTCGGAGTCCGACTGTGGGTGGGAAATAAAATAAACCGTTCACAGAACTCAAAACATGTGAAGAGAACAGAGAGAGAGAGAAAAAAAAGAAGCTAACTGTCTCCTGACCTGCAGGAAAGACGACTTAAGAGAAGATTTAAGGACGAACGTGGTTATTGTGGAGTTTTTTGCGGATGAGCACGAAGCAACAAGGCTACGAACCCGTCTGCCTGACCTGAGCTTCTGCTGCGGCGCTCAGGCGAGAGTTCAACAGACAACATCAGCTCTCTGTTTCATAACTCACATCTGGAACAATAAAGATCTCAATAAAGAGGCCACACACCTAGACAAAAAATTAAAAAGGCAGCAACAAACAGGGATCTTTTGTGTTTTTCTTCAATATTTTTCCATTTACGCTTTTTTTTTTTTTTTTTGCCTGTCTGCGGTTACAAATTCAAGTCAAAGCTGTTTCCATGGTGGAATCTGTTAATATGTGCACAATAAAGAGTGAAATTGCAACCCTGTTTTTCTGTTGATGGGGTAGAAGAAAGGGGGGGAGGGGGTATTGGGAGTGTTTCAGAGTCAACTGTTGGTCTGGTCTGTGCTTTGAGAATGAACAATGCTGTGCTGGTCTTCGTCATCATTTCCCACCGTACATTCTCTCTATGTCGCTCTGGTAATGTGTTTTCAGCTCTATGCGTTTGAGTTTGAACGCATCAGTCACTAATCCTGTCTCGGGGGTCCACGGGTCTGGACTCAGGCTGATCTTGCGAGGGATCTCAAACCGCTCCAGCTGGGCTGCAACAGAAGATCAAACATGGACTTGTAACTCTTAAAAAAATGTTCCATCACTATAATATTTGAACCCTCCACATGTCCGGAGCTCTTCCTACCTGCTAGAGCAGCCTCGGTGATGACTTTGAGGGCCAGCTCCTCCATGGCCTTACTGTTGCACAGCTCCTCAAATACGCCTCGGACACCGTACTGGTTAGCCAGGGCCAGGAAGTGCTTCTGATTGGGTACCACGAAGCCAATAACGTATGTCTCATCACTGCGGAACGAGAAGAGACAACAAAGAGAGAGGTGTGAAAGGGACATACAAACACAGCGCAGTCTTGTGTGTGCATTCTAGCCGCTGAACGTTTGGCCAAATATAGTCATCGAGCACAAACATGGGCAGTAAATTGAAGGAACAATTTAGCAGGTCTTCACAATGTGACACATTTGCACTTATAAGGATGCTGGAACAATACTGAAACTCAATGGAGCATGAAAAGATTACACTGAATACTGATAAACATGTCAGGCTGCAGCAAGACGTTCACATTTGGGGTCAGAAAGGTCAGACGTGTTTGAGATTCTTTCCACCACCTTCAAAATTAGTCATGATGTAATGTATGTACGTAGAAGTTATTATCTCCCTAAAAGTGCTTTCTTGTGTGCTGCAAGCAAAAGCAGTTAGGATATAAACCTTAGTGTTTGTCAAAGTGTGACACAATTTGGATTTAGACCTGTTACAATAATTACGTTATCGTTCATCATTTCGTTATCGGCTTATCGTACAATAACGTAATTATGGACATCATCATGCCTATATTTGGACTTATCATATGATACATGGACATGACCTTGATCATTTTGTCTACTAAATAACTCTGTCCCCAACCATAATGGCAGTCTGTGTTTTTACACAAGTGTAGCACCCACTCTCCAATCCCACCCCATGTCCCCCTTGCATTATTGTGCTATTATATTATCATTATATCAGTGGTCTAAAGTAATCTTCAAATTACAATAATATTGTTTATCATGAGTATTTCTGAGACAATATATTGTCCAACAAAAGTAGTAATCGTGACAGGTCTATTGGGGTTTACTGTATAAGGCAACTATTCAATATTAAGATCAGATAAAGTTACACTGATTGATTGCTGAAGCCACTAGGGGGCTGT
This sequence comes from Scomber scombrus, assembly GCF_963691925.1. Lineage (NCBI taxonomy): Eukaryota > Metazoa > Chordata > Actinopteri > Scombriformes > Scombridae > Scomber > Scomber scombrus. The sequence continues at coordinate 5,953,008 of NC_084974.1, forward strand.
TTACACATCTAGCACTCACAGAACAATGTTAGCGTTCATTTGGTGATTTGTTTCTGACCTGCTGAATGTAATATAAAATTGACGTTCCTTTTTAGCTGTGGTTTGGTCTCCACCAGCTCATGAGAAAACATGTCATAGTCTTTATATTCACAGATGATACTTGTGTTCCCACCTGCTCAGACAAGCTGGTAGCGCTCTCTCTCTCTCTCTCTCTCTCTCTCTCTCTCTCTCTCTCTCTCTCTCTCTCTCTCTCTCTCTCTCTCTCTCTCTCTCTCTCTCTCTCTCTCTCTCTCTCTCTCTCTCTCTCTCTCTCTCTCACTCTCACTCTCACTCTCACTCTGCTGCAGTGAAGTTAATTAAACTGTAAATTTGCAATAAAGCCAAAACCAATTATGTTGGAGGATTAAAAAGCTTTGTAGAGCAGCTCAGTTGGGTGATGTTTAAAAAAAAATTGGTACAAGCATCTCCTTTCAGATTATATGTATTCATTTGGTTCATTGTTAATATCATAAAAACTGATTTGAGCGCTAACAATTATGAAGCAGCACAGGAAGAAACTAATATTGATTTTCTCCCCTTTTACACCCATTTAAACTGAAAACAAGCGTTACACAGATGGCAAACGCATAATACAGGCTGTATTTAAAATACAAATGTGAAACATAATCATATAAAGCGTTTGCACCTGTTGCACTTAAACACACCTGTTGGCATAGGCGCAGATGTTGTCAATCAGCGGGCAGTTCTTCAACATGGACTCCACCTTTCCCAGGGAGACATACTCTCCCGCCTGCAGCTTCACCAAGTCTTTCTTACGATCTGGAAACACAGAGGAGACAGATGCTTGTTACTACTTGTGTGTCCATGTGCACCTCTACAATAGTAGATAGAGTGTGCACAGTTATATCTTCAAAAGAAAGGGAGGGGGGGAAGACTGAACTGTGTATATCTGAGCGGTGTGCATAAAAAGGCAAAAGTTGGGAGGTTCTGGCTGAAGTAAACAGGACTGTGGAGTCATTCTGGGAAGTGAGGTAATATCTGATTTGTTAAAAGGTTCCTGCCAGACTGATGGATAGAAGTAGAACAGAGGGGGTTTGGTCTGGGAGAAATCCAAGAATGTGGGGCACAGTTGATCATTTGTGCTTTATCCAAACTGGGATGAGATTACCCAAAGTGGAAATCTGCATCTCACCCACTCCTCCATCATCATCATCCCTCTGATCCACGCCTCCTCACCAATTATCTTGAGGCACCCGTCCTCGTGAAATACCCCGATGTCTCCCGTGCAGAACCACCGCTGGCGGTTCTCATCCACGAAGAAATCTTCTTGGTTTTTAGCCTCGTTCTTGTAGTATCCCATGGTAATATTTGGTCCACCAATGAGAATCTCTCCTCTGGGATGCGGCTTGTCTGTGCTACGGTAACCGCCTGAAAGCAAGAGTTTTAACATCACTCCATTGCAACTGAAAAAACAGCAATAAAAAACGTTTTTTAATCTCCTTCAACATTATTTTGCGGAGATAAAAAGCTGACAGCGTGTTTACTTTAAACTCTATTTCTGCTGTGCAAGCCAAGCAGGCAATAAAGTCAACTTGATAAGTATTGAAATTTAACCGAGTGTATAACAAATGATTTATGATCCCTTGCGTAAAAAGATGGAGAGTTGTACATGAGTGGAGAGAAAAGTGGTATGCTTTCCTTACAAGGTTATGGACAGGCTACAGAGATCTCTCCTTTAATGCTGACATTCTCACTAGCCTGGGAAATGTTGAAAATACTGGCGGATGGATACTTGTGTGTGTGTATATGTGTGAGTGCATGAGATCTAACAAATAAGAGCACAAAGTACTGATGGATGTCCATGATGTCACTCTATCATTTTATCATGTACTGTGTGTGTGTGTGTGTGTGTGTGTGTGTGTGTGTGTGTGTGTGTGTGTGTGTGTGTGTGTGTGTGTATGTGAGTGTGTGGCTCCTCTCCCAGTATCACTCACCCTCCACCCAGTCTTTGAGCTTGATCTCACAGCAAACCAGTGGCCCTCCTACTCTCCCAGTGCTGTAATCCCACACTGGAACAGACAAAACACACACGCATGCATGTATATCAGAAAGCACGCTAGCATCAAGGCATGAAATTTATTGCCATGGCAATACGACCCCACTTGCTCCCCTCGCCATGGAAACCCCATCCCAAAGGAATGTCCACAAACCAGTGTTTTCTTGGCTTAGAAACCGCAGCGGAGAGAGTGATGGACAGCGAGCCGCTCTGTTGGTTTAGTCTGCTTGGGAAAGGCTGGGAATATTTCCATTTTCTAACTAATGTGTTGGCAATGAGAGCCAATAGATAAGCTGTAAAGTTCAAAACCGATTACTGGCACAAGCAGTACCACCGCAGGTATGAGTGGCATTCTTTTACGTACATTATGGAGAGATTAAAGAAATGATTTCCCTTTTTATGAGAAACTGGAGGACTGTCTGCAATTTTATTTGATTTAAGAAAACGTGCACACATGTTCACATTCCCTTGTTTTGAGAGTTGAACGACGGGCCAGTAACTTGCGGCTAACCGGAGCCCTCAGAGTGCAAGGACTTGTTGCTCATGTTGATTTTTCCACACTATATCTCCCTTTTCAAATCAGAAACCCACTCCCTCCTCTGTTTACTACAACCCACTCACAATATATCTGCTAATCATTTTCCTCTCATCTATTTTCCCATCCCTGCTGCAAAATACTGGTTCCCTAATGTCCTCCCATTGCTTTTATCTCAGCCTGCAGGTTGCGGAAACTCCATCTTTTTCTGTCTGAGCTTCCCACAGTTGCATAATAATGTGCCATGTTTCCAGTTAGTGGTTCGCTAGATGAAGCCAGATACTAATTTAGTTTTGATTAAATGGCTACGGCTGAATAATTATAAACAAACAAAAAGCTATAAACTGATTTTTCCTGGTAATTGCTGCCCTCTTATGTAAAGCAGTTGCAGATAAACAAGACATTGAATAAAAGTCTACAGTCATGCTAGCAGGTCCTTAGTTTAGCATGTTTTATGCTGCATTTGAGTTTTAATCGTTCTAGTTCAAGATGTCAGTAAACCATTTCTAGTTAGCCATTGTTAGCAACACCAGTTGATAAAAATGCATTACGCTGTAAGTACGCATACAAACAGCGTAGCAACATGTCTTCAGATAGAAGTTGGACAGTGCTGTGTGAATGACTGATTTAATGTTACACAATTAAGATAGTAAGTGCTAATAATCATTGATACAACTTTCACACTATTGATGCACAGGGCAGTCATCTTTGATTTTCAGGTTGGGGCTAGTGAGGTTCTTACGACTTTCCGAGTCAGAAATCCGACTTCAGGATGCCTTCCACTGGACACTTCCAACTGGGAACTTGGACATTCTGACTTCTGAGTACAAATGGAACTCACCATTAGTTTCTAATTAGCACTAAACACAAAGTGTAGATCAGGATGTTCTATACTTTGTATCAAAATTTCATGACAGTCTATCCAGCGATTGTTTAGATATTTCAGTCTGGGCCAAAGCTGTGGACTGGCCAGCGTCATCCCTAGAACCACACCACTAGCATGGTGACAGAGTCTAACTCTTTGATTTTATCCATCAAAAAGATGAGGTTTCATTGAACTATAGTTACATAAGTAACTGTGGTTTGGAGTTGTAATTTGAAGAGGTCGAGAGTATTGCTGTGTCTCAAATATCTTACTTCTGTACTTACACTTAATATTTTGAGAGCATAAGTGTGTTCGCACTGAGTATGGAAAAATAGAGTGCACTGTAAGTATTCAGGTGGTAAAACGGTCAAAAAGTTGTGGGTGGACCTATTGACACTTTTCGCCTTCAACTGTCGCCCTCTTGGCTACACCATTATACTGTTGTCACATAAGCCATCAGTAGGTTTCTTGGGTTAATTTAGCAGTCTGTAATGATTTGGTACCGCGAACGATAATGCGAATGTTAACGCTAGCTTACGAATGCTAGCTTGCTAATGCTAGCTTGCTTACTAGCAAATCGTCATTTCCGGTAAGTGTGCAACACCGTGTTTGATTTGAGACATTAGCCTGTCAAAATTTGAGCACTACAAAAGTATGTACATAGTGTGCACAGTGTACTACACATAAGTTGTCCAACAGAAGTATGTTTTGAGACAGCAGTTGGGTCTCAGTTACGCATGAGTGAAATGCATGATACAGCCTGATGTTAGTGTTAGTGTATTTGTGATTTATTGGATATTTCTATATATCCTTTTTGCAGTTTAATTTTTATGCTGTTGTATGACTCTCACTGTTGCTTACGCTCGCTAATTGTTCCAGCACCGCAGGTTTCCGTCAGGCCGTATCCCTGACCCACTGGGCAACAGAAACAGACGTTCATGAAGCGTTGCGTGGCAGCGGACAGCGGCGCTCCACCTGATAACAAGACCCTCATCTGACCGCCGAGGAGAGACCGAACTTTCCTGAAGACAAACCTAAATTGGTAAAAGGAGGCAGATTATCAGGGGAACATTTGAGAATTACAAGCTCTACTGGTTGAAGAACTTTTAAAATCTCCTTTACATACTTGTCACATAGAGGTGTGCTGTATCCTTTGGCAAGCTGATCCAGTTTGTAGTTGTATGCCAGAATGAAGAGTGTTCGCTGGACACAGTTCATGTCCTCGACTTTTGTCATCACGTTCTTATAGATACGATCCATGATCTCCTGCAACCAGGAAGGGGGACAGGGAATGAGAAGGATATTTATAGACTGAGACCTAATGAATTAATGACAGAAAGCAGTCAAAACAGTACAGAAAAAATAAGACTGAGGTGGAAGCCAAAATGTAGCAAAAAAGCTAAAATAAAAACACAGTGAAAGAGACAGCCAGAAAGAAGATAATATGAAAAATGTCAGTCAGTAGGCCTAAGCGCAGAACAGATGCTTTGCCATAACAACTCCTAATTTGGCACCCATCCAGAGCTGTGACACCTTCAAGTAGACTGTCTGATGTTAAGTACAGAGGCAAAGCACACATACTTGACGAGATCAGAGCCAATTATATATTTAATATTTAGGGTTTGTTTGTTGTTAGTAACGTTTTATTAAAAGGGGATAGTAAAATTCAAAAGGGAATTGAAAGGAAGCTGAAATGAGGTCATGGCTATAGAGCTATTTACGATGACCCCATCTCAGTGCTCTATATAGTTGTTTTAAACACTATACATGCCTATTATTTTATGCTTATATTTAAGTAGGTCAGAGATTATAAATCACTAAACACATAAACAACCGAACAACTCTCTCTGCATTGACGTTCTCCCCAGAGGAACAAATTAGAACAGCGCGGAACATGTGTGTCTCTTTACAGTTCAGTTGCATAACAGCAAAGGCTGCCCAGCGGAACAACACAACAATTGACCTACAAAACCAGAGGAAATACAATACAGTCCACAAGGATGGATATCTGGCTGGGTTCAATGAGAAACAAAACAGAACTGTAGCTTACTTGTTCCACCTGTTACAGCAAGTGGAGCCTGTGTATGAAACTACCGCTAATTAGTCTGAACCAAAAACATGCTACAACAGTGAAGTGTGGTATGGTAAAGTGGATATGATTTGTGAATGTATCAATTAGTTTTACAATTGTACAATTCAAAAACAAAATGCAACATTTAGCAAAACTGGAAAAAGATGAACTCACATTTAGTAATACAGACAGAAAAAAACCTAAAGCTGCAATCATCAACTTTTGGCCACTAGGGGGCTGAAAACAGCTGACTGGCACATCACATATCACTAGATTATGGCTAAAATGGTAGCAAACTATTGCCTACTACATCCAAACTAACTAAGAAAAAATATCTCTTTTTTTCTAGCTCTAACTCTGGCTGCGGCCAGTGCTAGGCATAATTGGTGTATTTGCACTATTCTGTTCGAAATTGCAGTGCAAGTTGATGACTGTGGCTCAATCATACCTGAAATGTGCTGTAAAAAAAACAAAACAAGAGCTCACTGATATTAAAAAGCTGCCATTTGGCTGGCAATTCTGTGTTTTCAGCACTATGAGAGAGCTTTTCACTCCAGTCTACCCACGTTGATGAGATGAGTTTGATTATTTAGCTAAGATGATAAACAGAGCTAAATAAAATTGGTGACAGGCACAGAAGGGCACTGGGAACCGGAATGCCAGTTAAAAAAGTTGGTATTATTTTGTATCCTGATTATAACCCAGTCAAGGGGGGCAGCGGTGGTTGGGGAAACCCACTAACCAAGAACACGTCATTATTATCATCAAATTGCCTTCAAAAAGCTGGACTCATAGTGAAATGGGGGAAAGGGCACAAACAAAAAAACAATAAAAACCAGCTGGTCCCTGTGGGTGTGTACGCTCGATGTGTGTGAAGCTAAGGCAGTGAGAGAGGAAGTCGACACAGGATTCATGCAGCAGCCTGTTGTCATATCACAGCAAACAATTTGTATGTGTGTGTGTGTTTGCATGAGTGTGTTTCGTGGGGATAACCACATGGGGCTTTCTCACGTTCCGTTTACAGCTGTGAATGGTTCCAGACACTGGGGCCCTCTGCCCTTTACGCTACGACCGCTGGGAGATGGGGGTGGGTGAGGATGTGGTGGTGGTGGGGCTTTGCTCATTGTGAGAGAGCAAGAGAACATACAGCGAGAAGGGCGTATTGTCTGGAACCAGTTGGTGTACGGCAATGGAATTGTAATTTGTTGAATTAGAATTTTTCAATGTCAAATTTCTCCGTATAATTCTCTGTATAATTAATTAAAGACACACATTACTCATCTTTGGGGTTCTGAAATTTTCATAGGTTTGGACAGTAGTCCTACACCATAGAGTTCATGCTTTCATTGGACAAGAGATTTTGTTTCAATTCATTTTTGTCAAAAAAAGAGCATCAAACTGGAAATCAACCTTGTGGTGTAGTAAAATATTTAAGGTATTCTTTATTTAAAATGTGCTGACAGCCCTTTAGCTTGGATTGCACTTGGATTATCCTATTATCATATTAAATATATACATGGCAAAGGCAAGAGGGCCAATGCAGGTCTAGTGCTGTATGTCAGTGCCTCACCACCTCAAGGAACTGGAAAGGCATGACAAATGACAGAGCTGCCCAGTCTTTACATGATGTTTTCAATTCTATGACATGGAGGACAGTATTGCCACTGAATTGTAGGTGTTCCACTCTTCCTATGCGCTCACTACCAGCAATGTTCAAACTATGCTTATGTGCCTTAAAGAGTTAAAGAGCATGATGTGGACACAGTCTTCCCAAAGCTGACAAAACTCTTCAAAATTATAGCTACATTGCCAGTGACAACACATCAGTCAAGTGATCATTCTCCAAATTAAAGCTGATCAAGATCCATCTTGGGAACAGATGTGGAGAGGAAGGCTCTCAGATCTTCTGTTGTCCATTCAGAGGAATGTCTAGATTTACCATAACAAGTTTATTAACATTTAGAAAGTCATGGCCAAAAAAATTCTCCTTTTTATTTCACAGATCTTGATTCTCGCTTTCCTGACAGGACCAGTTTCATAGTTCCATGTTTTTTAACATATTATATTACAAAGATGATTAGAAAGTAAATGGCTAAAAAGTACATCCATTCAGAGCCTTTTTGAGCCTTTATGAATTGTCGTTCGTGGCTGATATGTAATACAGTTGCAAGAAAAAGTATGTGAACCCTTTGGGATTACTTGGATTTCTGCATAAATTGGGCATAAAATGTGTTTTAATCTTCATCTAAGTCAAAACAATAGACAAACACAGTCTGCTTAAACTAATACTGCACAGAAAATTGTATGTTTTAATTTTTTATTGAACACAACATGTAAATATTCACAGTGCAGGGTGGAAAAAGTATGTGAACCTTTGGATTTAATAACTGGTTGACCCTCCTTTGGCAGCAATAACCTCAACCAAACGTTTCCTGTAGTTGCAGATCAGACCTGCACAACGGTCAGGAGGAATTTTGGACCATTCCTCTTTACAAAACTGTTTCAGTTCAGCAATATTCTTGGGATGTCTGGTGTGAATTGCTCTCTTGAGGTCATGCCACAGCATCTCAATCGGGTTGAGGTAAGGACTCTGACTGGGCCACTCCAGAAGGCGGATTTTCTTCTGTTTAAGCCATTCTGTTGTTGATTTACTTTTATGCTTTGGGTCGTTGTCCTGTTGCATCACCGATCCTCTGTTTAGCTTCAGTTGGCGGACAGATGGTCTTAAGTTTTCCTGCAAAATGTTTTGATACAATTGGGAATTCATTTTTCCATCGATGACAGCAATCCGTCCAGGCCCTGAGGCAGCAAAGCAGCCTCAGGGCCTGCAAACCATGATGCCCCCTCCACCATATTTCACAGTTGGGATGAGGTTTTGATGTTGGTGTGCTGTGCCTTTTTTTCTCCACACATAGCGTTGTGTGTTCCTTCCAAACAACTCAATTTTGGATTCATCTGTCCACAGAATATTTGGCCAGTAGTTCTGTGGAACATCCAGGTGCTCTTTTGCAAACTTCAAACGTGCAGCAATGTTCTTTGACAGCAGTGGCTTCCTCCGTGGTGTCCTCCCATGAACTCCATTCTTGTTTAATGTTTTCCTTATTGTAGATTCGTCAACAAAAATGTTAGCATGTGCCAGAGATCTTTGTAAGTCTTTAGCTGACACTCTAGGATTCTTTTTCACCTCATTGAGCATTCTGCGCTGTGCTCTTGCGGTCATCTTTACAGGACGACCACGCCTAGGGAGAGTAGCAACAGTGCTGAACTTTTTCCATTTGTAGACAATCTGTCTTACCGTAGACACATGAACATCAAGGTTTTTAGAGATACTTTTGTAACCCTTTCCAGCTTCATGTAAGTCAACAATTCTTGTTCGTAGGTCTTCTGAGAGCTCTTTTGTGCGAGGCATGGTTCACATCAGGCAATGCTTCTTGAGAACAGCTAACCCAAAACTGGTGTGTGTTTTTATAGGGCAGGGCAGCTTTAACCAACACCTGCAATCTCATCACATTGATTGGACTCAAGGTTGGCTGACTCCTGGCTCCAATTACCTCTTGGAGAAGTCATTAGCGTAGGGGTTCACATACTTTTTCCACCGTGCACTGTGAATGTTTACATGTTGTGTTCAATAAAAAAATTAAAACATATAATTTTTTGTGCAGTATTAGTTTAATCAGACTGTGTTTGTCTATTGTTGTGACTTAGATGAAGATCAGAACACATTTTATGCCAAATTTATGCAGAAATCCAAGTAATCCCAAAGGGTTCACATACTTTTTCTTGCAACTGTATGATGAATGCAGCAGCTCTATATTTTTTTACTACTGCACCTCCCGAATACGCTGCAGAAGGAAAGTAATAATTCTTCATTCAAAAAGTTAAGTCAACCAGTCACCTGAAATATCGAACACAAAAGGTGGACCACTTTTCAAATGTTGTTGACTGTCAGCCCAAACAACGAGCAAGCATTACCCTCTGTAGAGCTGCAGAGTGGGGTGATCATTTTCGGTAGGTTTGTATGAACAACCCTTTTCACACACACATTGTCAGTTGATCAATTGGTAATATAAGCATATTGATTATTACAGCTTTAATCCTTGAATATTTAAGTGCAATAATCTACACTGACACTGAAGGCCGTGTGAACACTGTATCAGAGAACATTAATGGTAACACCCTGACTGCAAACTTTTACTTATCAGTTCACACTGTATGTCCTACTTTTTTCCCCCTAAACTGGAAACTCCTTCTAAAACAAATAAAAGCACTTAAGAAGGGTGGGACGCCCGCTTTTGCTCGATTGTTGGAAAGTTGCCATAGACAACATAAATACGGCCTTGCTAGGTTTTGAGTAAAACCCATCTTGGCGTCATCGCTGCTGAACTGGATTAATCACTTCAAAGATGAGCAGAAATTGTCAATTTTATAATCTACCTTTTTAGCCCCTGGGTGTCTAACCGTCCAGTCTTTTAATTCTTAAGTGATACGGCAGCATAATCCAGTGATGTTAGGCAGAGAGTATTTACGTCATGGTCTGTGCAGAGGCTCAGCCAGCAGATCAAGGCCTGCTGGACTCTGTCAGTGCTAATCCACAGCTGGAGAACAAACAAAGACAGACTGAAATCTGATCTGCTGCCAGACGAGCGCAAAGTCAAGCCAAGAGCATGTCTTGAAACATAGATTTAAGGGAGGGTGACTTAGTGTCTATGTTCAGGCAGTTTAATGCAGTGTAGTGCTGTGCTGGGTGTAATGTCGTACCGGCACAGCTGCCATCAGAGTGGGCTGCAGGAGGCTGGTGTCTCCCTTGCTTCCCTTTTTGATCTTGGTTGACTATGGATGGGAAAAAGAGACATCACAATAATGATTAGACAATTCATATTTCCAGCTTCTAATTTGCATTTACAGTAGATTAAAAATATTATTTCCAGCTCATTTTTTGCCCCTCATTGCATTATTTACAATTTAAAAAATGCATTGATTTGATTTCACAAACACAATGATACATTTACTGTTCAGTCAGATATTTAGTGAGAAGGCTAAGACTATTTGTACCACGAAATAGAATGTGATCATCTGTGCAAACTACATGTGAGCTCAATTGGAATAAAACCCCTGATGCTGACAGTAGTGTCACTTTACCTTTTAGCTAAACATACAGGGCTGGGCATTGACATTCTTTAAGAAGACAGTTTTTGTTTGAATTATTTAAGTGAGACAACATTTTAAAACCAACAGTCTAAAAATAATATTAAAGTTATGTTTTTATGCAAAGTTACTTCCATGACCTGCCATAACCTGCCCTAGCTATATAATATGAATGTATTTTATGTCACAGTCAATGTCATTTGCCAAGAAACTGCACAGTTTAGATCCAGTTATTGATGAAATACACAAAGATTCCTGTTTGAGTCTTACTGTACCTGGTCAGACAGAGTCTGAGGTGAGGAATAGCCGATTCTGCAGCCATGAGCAACACATACAAGCTCTGCGCTCAGCTCCAGTACGTGGGCCAGAGGCAGGTAACCGATGTAGGTGTCCTCCTCACTGTAGACGCAAACATATTCATTTACATACAGCTCTCATAGTAATCAGCATATACTCAGTCAAGCATCAGGTGTGATTCATTTCTACAGGCTAAATTAATGAATGTATTTATTGAATAATGAGTTGTAGCACAAAGTATCATGATCACTAGGATCATGAGTCATGTGATTGTAATGCATGTTTATGAGTGTTGACTACTGTGCAACGACAGATTAACAGCATTGATTGGGTCCATCTTTTCCCTCGCTGGGATTTCAAATCATCCCAATTCTGGGAAATCACATTTCAATGGAACGTGTTAGCATGGTCAATATACAGTATGGAGGAGGTTTTTACAAAGGAAAGTCGACTGTCTTAGTAAACCTCTGACCTCCATCTTTCTCACCCTGACCCCCATCCTCCCTGATTTTTCCCTCCATCCTCCACTCCCACCCACCCGCATTTCCTCTCATCTCCGCCTCATTCCCCAGAGAGAGGGGGGTTGATTTTTATTTTACTGTAAACACTTCTGTTGCATGATGGTACTAACTGGCTGACTCATACCTCTGCACGTGCTCAGCTGACATGGAGGCGCCGACCAGGAAGTAAGACCAAGAGATCTTTTGGCATTTGTTCTTAAACATAGTGTTATCACACAACCTTATAGCCTCCAGCTTATGGCCCCTGACAGCAGAGATTAGTCAAACAAGAGTCGGGAACAGTTGATAAGAAGAAGTTAATGTCCTCATTGTGATGTTATCAGAAACACTAAGGAGACTTTCTCATGCATGGATGGATTTATGCATATAGTACAGCACACTCCTCACTGTGGGCAAACAGTGATAGTAATGGATATGGAAAGGTAAAGATATATAAAAAATACATAAATACGTCATTCTTGCCCTAAACTGAGTCATGACAACAAGAAGCCCAGAAGCAGCTAGCCTTGCTTTGATTTTAACCAAAGCACTTTACAATGTTTTTCTGCTGCTAACTCAAACTTGTACACGGCAAAAATTGGCGGGAGCAATATAGGGTTCAGTATCTCGCTCAAAGACACTTCAACATGTGGACAGATAGAGTTGGGGATCAAACTGCCCGACCTTTTCATTATTGGACGACCTGCTCTACCTCCTGAGCCACAGCCATCCCATGACTTTAGAGTTTAGAGAGCTTTAGAGGTGCGAGTAGGCAGCTTTCATTATCTTACGACAGGTTTCCAGTCTTCATGCTAAGCTAAGCTAAATGTCTGTGGTTTCCAAATTGATTGTTTTGTTCTAGTCTAATTTAACATATTTTGACTGTTGCAAATACATTGTCTATGTGAGTAGAGGAAGGTACATAGCTACAACTGAATCTCACTGTGCAATCCTGCATTATAATGTATAATGACAATTTAAATGAACCTTGATATTTACCTCTCAGACATTAAAGTGGTATCAATCTTCTTGTCTACTGTAAATCTTAGCAAAAACCTAATAAGCACGTTTCCCAAAAAATCTAACTATTCCTTTAATGACTACTCACATGTTAACTGCTGTATGAGACAATTAGCCATAAAGAAATTAAATTTAAAATTGACTAAATTATAATTTGAATCAGGAACTGTTGGATCAAAGAATAAGTAAACTAAATTATAAATCTGACCATACATTGTTGGTAATGTGCTGCATGTATTTGTGTGGTGCCTACCACAGGTTGGGTATCCGCTCAGCCATTCCAGTAATGCCGGCGATAATGTTGCTATGGGAGATCATGACGCCCTTTGGAACACCTGTTGATCCGCTGGTGTACATGATGACTGCGATGTCTGAAGGCAGAGGCTGCTTACGCTCACGTGCTGCTGTATTATGAACAGGGACAGACACGTGATGAATACTACAGAACCACATTATAGTAACGGCCTGCAGCATTACACTGTGATTCATGTATATGTCTGTATGTAGAAACTGACCACACATACACACAAGAGAACACACACTCAATTTTAGTAGCCATATACAAAAATGCACCCATGTTTAAACACAGACACATTCTTGGAGTGAAAGTAATAGCTTCTGTCAAACTAATTATGAGTTTTCACAAATGCATGCGCGCAGGATAAAGAGAGACAAAGAAGATGTTTGGGATGTCAAACGCCAAAGAAATATTTTACATTGTCTGTAATTGAAGAGAGACTGTGTAAAAGTTCAAACACAGGGATGGAAAATTGTCAGCTGTCATATTAAAAACAATCAGAGCCCTCTTGGCATAATGGAAAGTTTGTGTCTGACTGTGCTTGCCAAAAACACCATATCCCCTCCTCTACTCATCTATCCTCTTTCGCTCCTCTTCCTCTCTCTCTTTCTCCCTTGAATTTTTTCTTTGCTCTTTTTCCCCTGTCTTTGCTCTTACAGCTATGTTTTCAACTATACTGGCTGAGAAGCAATCCTCTCCTACTGCAACTAAACTGTATAAGATAACACATCCACAGTCCTCGTCTTGTGCAAAAATGCATTCTTTAGTTGAGCCAAACTATTAAAATACTTGAGTGGTCTGACTTAGCTGAATAGTGTGTATCTTTATTCTAGTAGTCACTTGTAAATTAAGTGCTGGTGTTTTATCCCAGTACACAATGGTAAAGGGAATGTACTTGTATAGTGCTTTTCTAGTCTTTCGACCACTCAAAGCACTTTTACACTATAAGTGACATTCCCCTATTCACACATCATTGGTGCAGCCATTGGGAGCAATTTGGGGTTAAGTATTTTGACCGGCTCTGACTCCTGAGCTACAGCCACGCACTAACAAACCTCTGCCATGGCTTAGTGAGGAAACACTGAGAACCACACAGTTGTTACTTGCAAGATACCCACTTTATATGACCAACTCAGACATTTGAAGCCTCATATTAGCTTTACACAGAATAATTACTAGTATGACTGAATTGTGTCTCCTATCTCTTCTACTGTAGTAGCTTGTATTCATTTATATTGTATTAAGATAGACCTGAACCCATGTAGGTTTACATGCTTGGAATTATGGATCCAGGGTTTGTTGTCAGTTTGTCATATGAATTTTTCATATGAATAAAATGATGTTTTCCACCTCAAATATCATGGACATGCAGAAGTAGTTGGGTGACATACTCAGTCTGTGGTTTCCTTGGAGGTACACAGATTTCAAGGCCAGGGTGTACTTGAAATGTATTATTCCATACAATGTGTCCATGTCTAAGGACAAAGTGTTCATCCCTGTTCTGAATGGTCAGTTGAAGACAGGAAGACAAGTCTGCCTTTACAGACAGCAGCCAGATGGAATAATAATTGAAATGGGTATGGGGGCGTATACTTCAGACAGTCTTTCTTCAAAGGCATTCATGGTGTTGCCTTCATTTGTCACAAAAAAAAGATGATGGACATAGTTGTATGAAGAATGAAATAAGAAAGCTTGAGAAAGAAGATTACTTTCTGACATTTACACACCTGGGCAATCACTATGTGAAGTGAGTTGGCAATTACAAAAAGTTTTTGGATTATATCCTTTCTCCCAATTCTGATGTCGGAAGGTGGGAGAAGAAAGAGTTTCAGATACTGTCCTACAAGCGCCGTGGTGGATGCATTCTCTAATTTGTTTTGTCCTAGCCTCAACTCCCCTGAATCCTGTTCCTCTTGTGTAGTGCGTCATTAACTGCCATTCGGAAAGGTTCGATCAAAACCAAACAAGGTGGTGGTGCATGTTTGAAATCACTAGAAGATAGTTGAGAAGACATTGACATGTATAGAGACAGGGCTCAGAGTGATGAGACTCCTGCCTTGTGATCCCTCTCTCGGACCCCCACCGTCTTTAAACAAGAAACAAAACCAGTCGGTGGTTTGGCTATCTTTACTCTTCATGTGAAAAATGAGTCAGGTCTTTTTTCCCCCCTCTCTGTTCAGCATCGCGTGGAACACAGACATAATTAGGACATCTGAACACAGCGGGCAGGACAGAGGGAGCCATGAAGGGACAGAAAGGAGAGTAAAGTACATGACAGTCATGAAGGGAGGGCCTCTCGTCTTCCTTTTACTCGGATACAAGTCATGTAGGAGTGTGTGCTCTGAGAGTTGATGTCATGTGAAGTTAACAGCGCTGTGTGTAAACATGACCCCTTCCCTATATCCTTGTGCTCTATCCTCCCTTTCTGAACTTCCTTTCCTCTTTATCGGCGCAGGACGGTACCAGCTTCTCTTGTTTTGGGTCAGTCGGTTCAAGGGGCCACAAAAAGGATTTTTCCTTATCCATCCGATCTACTAACTGAATAAGCATCATATCGACCTTAATCTGACACAGATGTGAGCACTTCCTCATTCACATGACCTAATGGGACTGATACCAATCCTCCCCCACACCCTACCGCAAGGAAAACCCTACCATTTACAGAGGGGCTATATCTGTGTTAAGATCAATCTTCATCTGCCTAACAGTCAGTCTTCATTTAACTTAGTTTGCTCGGAAACTCCATAGTGGAGTTTCCAGTAAAGTATTGATGAGATGGAGCTAGCGTGGAGTTGTTCAGCACCTGAAACTCCCTCCCTGGACACCTTTCCAACAATCTGACATTCACACCAGTGATTGGCTAGGTGTGCCGAGGTGTGATATACCTTATATTCTCTCTACAGCTCTCTTGTTTCATTTTTCACACAACTACTTCCATCACTTTTTCTTTTTGAGTGCAACACCATGAAAGCCTTTAATGAGACATTGTGCTCCGTTATCTATATTTGAGCAATAATTGCTTCCTGCCCATCTTTATGACGACAAACCTTTTGACCTGTCTTTCAGTGTGGTAATTCCAGTTCAAGTTCTCACGTTTATTTGTTTTATATAGCACTTTAAAAAGCAGGGGAAAAACTGATCTTGCATCAAAGGGCTTCACAAAGGCTGGCATATATAAGCATAAAAGGAGCAAAATTAAAACAGAACAAAGTTTAAGCAAAAATGTAAAACCCAAAGAAATCAGATAACACATAAAACAGATTAAACACAGTTAAAAGCCAGAGAATAAAAGTGAGTCTTAAAAGTATCAACAGACTCAGCCTGTCTAATGGCCTCTGGCAGGCTGTTCCAGAGCTGAGGGGCCACTACAGAAAAGGCCCTGTCCCAAGCTCTTTGTTTTCATGAACTGAGCACTGCCAACAATTTTAAGGTGTTGTAATGGGTGAGAAGTTCCAAGATATATGTAGGGGCAAGACCATGGAGGGATTTGTTAACAATAAGGAGAATTTTGAATGTTATCCTGTAATGAACGGGGAGATGGTGTAAGTATGCAAGGATGGAAGGATTGGGGTGATGTGGTCTCGTCTCCTGGACCTTGTTTATAACCGGGCATCACTGTTCTGGATCAGTTGTAGATAGGAAATGGTAGCTTGAGAGATTCCTAGCGACGTACAGTAGTCCAGTCTGGATGATATTAGTGAATGGATGACTCTTTCTAGGTCAGAGGTTGAGAGAAAATTCCCGATTTTGGAGATGGTTCTGAGTTGGAATTCAGAACAGATATAAACTTGCTTTTGTTTTAAATACCTGTTTTGTTGAATTATATTGCCTAATAATGAAACACTGTGGTTATTGAGGGTTAGGGTTAGAGTTAGAGGGTTAGGGTTAGTTCTTGTGTGACACATTTAGTGTGAAACTTCTTGAGGGGAATATATTATATTATATTTACAGTATACATAAATACACATACCCATAATAAGGAAGTTTACAAACTCAAGTGAACGAATAAAATGCTACAACTTCTTTTTCTTTTAACCAGATGGATTAAGACACAAACATACACACAGGCATACCATTCTCTGGCTTGACTCCCAGCTTCTGGACAGCAGCCATGTTGTGCACACTGATGCCACGTGGGTATCCGGGCCACGAGGTTGGTGTGCTGTCCACGACTATGATATGCTGCAGCCTCGGAACTTCAATTAGGATAGGCTGACACACACACACACACACACACACACACACACACACACACACACACACACACACACACACACACACACACACACACACACACACACACACACAGTAAGTAAGAGCACAGTTGGGCACAAAGGTGTACACATGTCAGCACATGATGGAAACCAGGTTTCTTTGAAAACTAACTACAAATCTTATGCACACCATCCCTCATTAATATCTAGGCTACGGGAGGATTAAGAGGGGATGCGTGACAATGAGCAGAGGGGCTGTGTTTATACCGCCTTGATAAAAGCGGACACAGAATACCAGAGCACCATTTTTCTTTGGGCCTTTAACATCTGCATGTGCACTTCTTATTCTTATGTCTCTATGGTGACAAACCGCTCTTCTCCTCCTCAATCGCACTGCTTCCAATGAGTCGCAATATCAGATTCCCCATGATGACTGACTGCAGACATTTATTAATCATCCAATTTCCAGTGTGTGTGCATGTGTGTGTGGGAGAGAAAGTGAACATTTTCTAACCTTGAGTTTGGTTTCCAGGAGCTCTCTGCTGGTGATGATGTGGGTAACCTGAGCCTCATTCAGACCATGAACAATGGCTGGACCCCCCAGTGTGGAGTAGAGGGTGACCACTGCAACACACAAACATAAAAGAAACCCTGTCATTATCAAAAATGAATCCTAAATATTCTAAGATAAATAAAACTGATTAGCTGGACATTTTATTTTTCCTTCACTGTATTTACACACTCCTATGTGTATGTGCTACAGAGCTTTGGTCCGTTTGTTGATGGATGTTAAAATGATATTTATTTAAAAGTATAAATAATTTTTAAGATTTTCATAAGAAAACCTCCATCTTTTATACTATATAAGGTCAGCATTTTGTAATTATCTCTCTATGCAGTAGTTTTCATTGTTAATGGTGGAGTCCACCATTCCCACGCTGGTTTCAAATTGCCTTCACACGCAAGAGATTCACAGGAAACCATGCAGCATATAATCCATTTGTAATTACATATCTATTAATATCTACTTTATTGTTTACTTGCCTAAATGTATCAGAGCTGTATTGAATTATTGCTCATGCAAACCGAACATTGCCTACTGCTGCTGCTTCACATTAAAAAGCAGCCGCAGGGAACACAACGTATTGGTCACAGAGGATAGCGCTCACCAAAAAGAGGCCTACACAACACGATTACAGTCATTTTCAATGTTTTCTTCACAGCAGGTTGGTTTTAACAATTGCAGAGTGTAATAGAACAAGACGTCCAAGCAACAGGCTGCACGCCACCAACTCCCCGCAAGGTAATCAGCTTTACACTGCTGCCCTGCTGTTGTGTTGAAAACTAAGCGTGCCGCATTAAATCGTAATGCGGTTCCGATCACTGTCTGACTGAATCCTTTATGTCGGTTTGGCTACACTGTAAATGGATACACCAGTTCTTCTGTTGGGCTTCTGAAAAAATAGCTGCACAGTGAATGTTTGCTGTGGTTTTAAACTGCACTTACTGTTCTCACCACAAACCACAAGCATCTCCAAATCACCCAACATTCAAACATTAAGGATTATGAGTTTAAAGGCTACTCTTTCTTGGTGAGTTCAGACTTGCTTATGAAGAATAAAGAGTTAGACTAAATTAGACTACTCTGATATTGCTGTTTTTTCTTATGCCGTTGTACATTTTCTTGGCTGCAACCACCATTTCAAAAAGAGATATACTGTAAATCACTGGGAACGGGTGAAATATGGACCAAATGAGGAATCGGGCTTCATGGGAAAACACTGGTCACTGGTTATAAATGATATTTTTTGGAATTTAGTACCATATTCCTCCTCTGTGATCTGGCTCACTGTCCAGAATATCAGCCAGTAGTGTCAGCCAATGTCAAGAGGAGTCACTAACTAAGTAAGGCTAAACTATGCCTTATGGTAATATCATCATTACCGTACAAGTGGCTATTCCAGTATGAAAGAAGTTATTTTCTAATGTAATATAGGCTCTTGACTTGAAGGCTCTTGAACTTGCTGTCAGTAAATTAACTGGCTGAGAGTAAATAGATAGGAAAAAAAGGAACATCTGCTCACATGTATCTATGTAATAAATGTGCATAACCTCATATAAAATGTTTATTTCCTTTTTTAAATGCTCAGTAAAGTCTGTTTATGTGTCGACTGTATTTATGATACGTTTTAAAGCTGCACTTTGTGGTGTTGTCTGTGTATGTGTGAGTGTGAGTGTATACATTCATCATATAGATAGTGAAGCACGTGTGAAGAGGGACAATGTACGTGCACTGTCTACAAGCACAGCGGTTGTGCTTTGGCCCCTCCCATACTGGTGACATCAGGCACCTCCAGAGGCCTCGGCAGAGCCTCCCGGCCAATGGGGCGCAAGCTCTCACTGCTTGATAAGCACTCTTTTGGGGATATAAACAGTATTGGTATGTGAGGGGGTGTGTGTGTGTTATGACTAAGTGCATGTATCTGACGGAGCGTTGGTATGTGTGCTTGCATACATGCGTCCACTTGGGAGCGTCAGCAGTTAGAGCTGTTAAGAGTTAATGTTTGAATCCTTTTTTTTGTCATCCCCATCTGATGTGATGAATATGATACAGTTTGATAAGATGACATCATGATCATAATAAAATAATTACACATTATGCCAAACTGTGTTTTCTTTGGGAACGTCTTTACAATACTGGCCAAAAGGAGATGGACTCCACATACTTTTCTGTGTAGTTTTAGTACTGGGCTGTTTTTCATGGTTTGGCCTAGGTCAATTAATACAAATATAGGGAGGCCTTAGTGTTAGTATACAATAGTGGGCTTCCATTGTTTTGGAAGCAGCTTGGGGAAGACCCTTTCCTGTCCGCTTATAACATGACGTCAACTTATTTTGAGCTGTTATTTCTGGATGTATTGTGGTTAATCGGGTGGTGATGATGATGATGATGATGATGATGACGATGATGATGATGAGCTGTGACAGAAGAAAGGGGTGGGACTGTGTCTGGGTATTCTCCAGCAAACATGTAGACCTCATGTTAGACTTAGAGGGTTTTTTTTTTTTGTTTTATTTGTTAAAAGTGAGAAAAATCTGCCAAATTAAGACAAAAGAATGGCAGCTGTAATCTTGATTTGGATTGTCTAACATGACAGTGTAGAAGAAGAAAAATAGTTTAAATCAACACAAACACGACAATGACAGTGGTTTTCTTGGTGTGGAAGAACTTAACAGGCCCTCCCTGATGCTTTTGAGGTCTATTCGGAGCAACTCCCAGTAGCCAGGTTCCAAAGTCTTATACTTTGGCCATGTAGTGTACATGCATGGAAAGATTCAGTATGACGCTGTAGTTCAGATGATACAGTACTGCATGTACAGCTTATCTGTACTGTGTGTGTGTGTGTGTGTGTGTGTGTGTGTGTGTGTGTGTGTGTGTGTGTGTGTGTGTGTGTGTGTGTGTGTGTGTGTGTGCGTACATTGTAGTTGTGCAGAGATCAACAGTAGCAAACAGCTTTCAGGTCAACACCCCTATTCCCCAGCTGCACATAACATGGACAGAGGAAGAGAAAAGGAATTAGAAGGAAGAGAAGGAGTGAAAGGTGAGACAAGGAAACAACAATGAGTGAGAGAGGGGTGGTGGGCTAATACATAGTAACCCTGTACTGAGTGTCCCTACACTGACACAGACACAAGGGTTTATGGGACAGGGCTTAGTGACATCACATGCTTGCGTCATGGAGGTCCAATACTTCCTGCTCTGCAACAGTGTGTGTGGATGAGGGCCATGACACCTCCAGCCGTGAGATCTAAACATGAGATCGGGCCCCAGAGTGACATGCACAAACCCACTGTACTCTCTACAACTCTTTTTAATACAGAAAATCTAGAAGTAGCATATGTAGACAAATTCACATTCCTAAAATTGGACTTTTTAAGATATTCCGCTTCAATAAAAGATTTCTTCAAAAGGGCCCAGAGAGTCAAATTTTCCTCAGCCACACAGAGTACCGTTAAATCTTACACCTGACATTATGGCATAAAAAACAGTCAAAACTGGAGTTAAGAGGTTTTCATGTGTCCAGAGCATTATTTTGAGAATGAATGTAATTGCTGCTCATTGTATCCCATTTTAATTGATGTACTATATTGTTACAAATGCAGAGAATTCAGAAATGATGAGCATGTTTGCCTTCTGAATATACAATGCACACACACACACACACACACACACACACACACACACACACACACACACACACACACACACACACACACACACACACACACACACACACACACACACACACACACACACACACACACACACACACACACACACACACACACACACACAGTGTTTGAGTTCACTGGGGGCCTTTGGCTGACTCCTTGATGCCTCTGTCAACATCAGATGCTCACGTAGACTCTCTCACCCCTCCTCTGACGCCATCAGCCCTCACTTCTCTCTCTTTCTCTCTTTCCTCCCCTCTGTCTCTTCCTCCGTCTCTCTTTCCAACCTTTAACTCCTCTCTACCCCCCGCATTATGTTTTATCCGCGGCCCCCGGGCTTTCCACTGTCCCACTGTTTGTGTTCGCAAGAGAGAAAGATGCATTATAAAGATGCTTTATTGGCTTGTACTCTGAGCATATTTCCAAAGCATGACAGTTTAATGGAGCACAAACTAAAGCACACGGATAAAATGAAGGGTCCTTTAAGGACAATCAAAAAGATTTAATGAGCTTAAAGTGCTGTGGTGAATGCTCATAATAGAGGCAGCGCTCTTTGGTACAGAACATACTGAAGAGTAAATCAGTATTTAATCTCTCAAGGCAGAAATATGCTGCTGCATCGCTTACTATAGGTTGAAAGTGCAATAAATATGAGAATTTTAAACCTACTCTATTGTTTTCATTGTTGGCTTTAACACAAACACATGTTATTTCATAGAGGTGTCATGTAGACTAATGATCACAATACTTACAGTGTTCTCTGTAACACTGTGACCAGCTAAAGCAGTGTTATTATAATATGCTATTGATACATAATTAATCTGAATTTATTCAGCTTAGCAATTAAACCATTTTTTATTCTGACAAGTACAGCAGCTTACGTTTCTCATCAGTTTCTACATCAGGAAAAACAATGGCTACTGTTATAGAAGCTGAAAAGACGCTTTTTGTATAATCAATTAATAAGTACATAAAAATGTAGAACATAAAAAAGTACTATTATTATATATTTATATTGTTATTGTATTGTTATTCCAGTCTGTTTCCATCATAAGAAAGTGAAACGGATAGAGAGGAGAGAAAAATGGAACGCTTATGTAACAGCAAAGCAGAAGGGACAAATTGACCTTCTCAGCTGGGCTCTGTGTTTTACAAGTTGTCCACTGCAACCACTAAACATGTGTGCACACACACAAACAGAAAAGGCTATAAATCAGCCTAATACTGACACATTTGGAAGATGCTCAGTGGGAACGGGCCAACTGAAGAGAACACACATAGCCGCCTTTAAAGTGCCAGTACAAAACAATCTAAACTGGAGTACAGTATAGTGTAAAGTTGTAGTTGTTGTCATTAATGTAGATTAAGGGTTTGATTTTAGGACTAAATGTCAACAGTTATCCCTGTGGATCTGTGAGGTTGTACTTGAGCATATCATTGCTTCAAGCTAAATGCTAATGTCAGCATGCTAGCATACAGTGACAATGCTAACATGCTGATGTTTAGCAGATGTAATATTTACCATGCTCTAAGTTTAGCCTGTTAGCATGCCAAAATTGGCTAATTAGCACTACACACAAAGGGAATGCCATTAGTTTTATAGATACTTAACTGTAAACCAAAGTTCTGGATCAAGTGAAAATGTTCAACTTAGGATGGCACTTGAATGATGAAAAGTTAAGGGTTCACCAAAGTGATTAGAAATCATTCAGTGGGGTACATGAATATCTGTACCATGGTAATGTGTCCAATGGTGAAAAATGGAATCTGGGGATTTTTTTATCAGTATCAGCGGTGATCCAGAATGAAAATCTACAGAATTCTGTTGGTTTTTTTGCTTGTAATGTGATAGACAATATTAATTTAAGATAAAAAAGATTGATTTCCAGTGAATTAGAGCTCAGCCACTGGAAATAAAAACAGTTTTTGCCCACTGACATCAATACACACACATCTCTTCCTATCTCTCTCCACAGTGCTCTGTTAGCTACTATGACTCACAGATAGTGAGGTGTGGTTTTATGTAATTTGATTAGGTGAACTTTTTTAAATGCCTCTGAGTACATCATGAGTAAACATTGAAATTATTTTACAGGAAGAGAACATTTTACATAATGATATAAAAATGCTGATTTCATGACATATTTGGTAAATATTGGTGATAAATAAGTAATTAACACAGGGATAGAGGATTAAAATGGGTTAAAAGTAATTTTCATTTCACTAGATCTTGTGCATTTTGAGATTTACAAGCAGCATCTTTATTGGTGGAAAATCTGCTGAAAATCTGCAGAATTGTCATCGGAATTCTGCGGGCACAGATTCCGTGTGGGCCCCATTAGGATCGGCCTCTGCGGACCATGAACAATGGTCTGTACAAAATGTAATGGAAAATGATCAAATAGTTGTTGAGATATTTCAGGTCGTACCAAAGTGGTAGACTGACTGAAAACTAACCAACTGCCATCCCTTGGCAAAAAAACTAAAATGAACAGAGCTGAAACAGTAACAGTAACACGTCACATGCACTTGCAAAGTATGAAAGGGTTCACACTGATTTGCAACTTTATATAACCCGCTTTCAATCCTGTGTTTGTAATAGAAATTAAGATACTTCCCATTTTCGGTCTTTCCCAAAGAGTGTTATCATTAATTCATCTACCTCTATCCTGTTGTTGAGATGCTTACACACAACTTACGTGGGAAGTTGTACATGAAGCAGGCCTGGGCAGCGATGATCCACTCAGCTCGCGTCTCACAGAAGATGGCGATGTTGTTCTTCGGTCTCTGCCCCAGTGATGCCAGACCGCTGCCCAGCTGGGACGCTGCAGAGAGGGTCTCCTCGTAAGCGAGCCATTGGTACTCGCCCAAAACCACCTGTAGAGTTGGAAGAAGATGAGATAGAAGTTAGAAGAAGTATTGTATTTTCTACTAGTGTTACCCTAACAGAACAAAGAACAGTTGAGGATAACTCAGTTTATTGTGTGCTGGAGGGAACTTTTTTTTTTTAACCAAAGGAGCACTACACTTTGAGTCACATGTTTGGCCTGCTTCGTATTAAAAAGTCACACAGACGGTAGCAACACCGCTATTTCCTCATCTGCTGTCATTCTCATGCTACTGCATCTCATGTTCATCGTCAGCATGAGAAGATAAACACGGACTTCTGGATATACTCTGCAACACTCATACACTGATGACATACAAAATCACAGACACACACACACACACACACACACACACACACACACACACACACACACACACACACACACACACACACACACACACACACACACACACACACACACACACACACACACACACACACACACACACACACACACACACACTCATAGTGGCTTCCTGGACATGCATCTGTGAGGTTATAGTGGCTTCTAATGGTTAGTAAGTGGTAGTGCACACAGGAAGGCATACGAAGGCATACAGTAATGATGACTGTACAATATGGTGTTCCAGTAGTTGGAAACAATGGTTAAGAGCCAAACAGTTAGGACATGTTTTCTTGCAGTAATACCTGTTTCAACAGTGGGGTTTAAATGGATTAGAAGGATCAGGCTTTTGGGATTAGTGTGGTATCAAAGTTGGTTCATTCCAGACTGTGCATACCCCAAACATACCTATAGGATTGCCTCAAAGTGTTCTGCTTGGGTAAATTATGAAATATGTTTATTGGGAGAATCTGTGGATGTAGTTTGTATAAATAAGAATATTTTCTAAAAGCAAATCCCCAAGCTAGTGGTTTATATGTGAGCACCAAAACTGCCTTGAAACTGTCCTCCTCTCTCTCAGCCACATTTGTATTTCCTTTTCCACACTCCCACCCCTGACTGCTGTCTCTTTTCATTCCATATTCCCACTTCTGCCTCCTCTCTGGACATTTGTAAGGTCAAAAGAATTCAGGGTGTCTAGAAGACTAACAAAAAAAAAAAAGATTGTCACTTTAAATAGACTACAAGTGGTTTGTCTAGACGGCTGGTTGAAAAAAACATTTGGAGGTTAGTTAAAATAAGAAATGCTGACATTTGAAACAATCCTTATTTTCTTTTTCCGCACGATGTGACGAACGCAGGAAAACAATTCAATATCTGTCAAAAGCAGCTTTCACTTCTCTACACCTCACACTCTCAGTCTGTACTCATTAGTATCTTTTCTCAGCTTTCAAGCTTTGACACCTTTTCTCCTTTTCTCCTTCACACTCTATTCCCTCAACTCCTTCTTTTTCTATCCTTTATGAAGCTTCTTTAAATTGATCGACTCCACTGTCAAACCTGGATATGCAATCTCTTATTCTGTCACTTTTCCATTAATCCTGCCTCATACCTTGCAGACACAAGTTAAAGGATAAATCTGGTAATATCCTTTGTTTCTTATGATTAGCAAATCTAATAAAAAAAGGCCAAAAAGTTCAAAGTGAAAGTGTGTGCAGCCAAAGCCTGAGCTCCATTATTGTCCAAAAACACATCAGTGAGGCATAGTCTGTGCTGGATGACATGTTCCTTCATTTCCCTGAACATAAGCAGTCCAGTATATTTTGAGTTGATCTTACATATACCACCCTGCTGCTTTTAGTCCCATTTGAGTAAATTTAGCTAAAAACTACAGTATCTGGCTATTTTAGGAAACTATTTAGCCTTCAAAAACAATGAAAAAAATATTTGTGACTTGTTTTTAAAGATTTAGGTCTTCTTTAGGAAAGAATGAAGCTGAGTGTCACAGACAGACTGGGATGTGAGAAATCTTATTCCTAACTACTGAGAGACAGACTAGCATAAGGTTGGCTTTGTTATTTTCATGCTATTTACTGACAATAAAAAAAGTATAGAATCACCAACTTTCAAGGTCCCAATGACTCCCCTTTTATCCCATGGAGCCATACTGAAGGATTTGTATTGGTGGTAATTTAGTGATATCTATACTGTATGTGCTGTATGTGGGAGCATTAGTAGCATTAGTGAAAATGAAACCTCTTTAATTAGAATAATCATTTGTATACTATGCATTGTAATTAGTACACTTACTAATTACTGAATTAAAAAATGATGAAATTACAGTATTCTTTACTTGCTGGGGGAAACAATCCACCAATACTAAAACATGCTTCCTTTTTTTTTCATTCCTTCCTCCGTCATACCACTTTTAACTTCATCCCTTCATACTGTATGGTCAGTCACACTATCTCATTTCTACTTTTTGAACATGTCTGAACAACTGCTTATACAAAAGTTAATTCATTTATATATTTCTACTGAGCATGTTGTTATTTTTTTTCTATGTCTTTATATTGTACAGTCATTTTATTCATGTTTTGTGTTAAAGCATGGCTGCTGTTATTTTGTAATTACTATTCAAATATTATAGATATTGCATTTTTTAAAGTACCTCTTATGTTATGTTTAATGCTCTTTATTAATTCTA
Organism: Scomber scombrus; assembly: GCF_963691925.1. NCBI lineage: Eukaryota > Metazoa > Chordata > Actinopteri > Scombriformes > Scombridae > Scomber > Scomber scombrus. The sequence goes on from NC_084974.1 coordinate 5,979,681, forward strand.
TATTCATTTTTATGTGATTTTTTCACTTGCTGTAATCTTCCACTTCCATACTGCTTCCTCTTTACCTTCTTGAACACCTTCCCGTTGCTCTGTTGCTCATCCTCCTCGCTGATCACCTCCCTCGTTCCAAGACAGTCTCTGTGTGGGAACCTCTTAGCTGCGTACTCAAACATCTTATCCAGGGTGTCCACTCCCGGGTGCAGAGATGTCACCAGCTTCTTGGTGGCGCTCACGGCCCTGTAGGGTCCCTTGGGACATCCATGCAAAGAGCGGGCCTTCGCTCTCTTGGCCCGCTCCTCCTCGGAGCCGTAGTGGACCCCGTAAGGTGGGGAAACCCAACAGACGATGTAGGAGGGCAGGAAGGTGATGAAGGTGTAGATCCACACCATGAGGTGGAAGAGGAGCAGCAGCATGACGTTAAGGTCCTCCTTCAGCTTCATCTTGGTAAAGCTGTGAAGTAGATGAAGAGTTGTGAGGAGAGAGTGTGGAGGAAGACAAGTTGTGAGGTTGAAGTCGGTCCCTCTTTTCTTCAGTCCCCCACTCCTTTTGCTCTTAGAGGTCTTGACTCCACACTTGTCTTTGCTTGGACTCCCTGGTAATAAAATGGCCTCAGGTCCTACGCCTGTGTCAGACTGCGCCTGGAAAATGAAAAGAAAGAAGTGACATCAATCCTTTATATTGTTAAAATAGCTTCCAAATTAGACCATGCTCATATTAATAACTATCCTGCAGCCTTCCAGTACAAGAAAATCAACTCATTCAGAAACTGAAACAAAACTATAAGTCACGTGTTTTTGAAGCATTCAAAAAAGCAGAAGAGAAATTTTGCTTTTGGAAAACTATGATGTGACAAACACAGGGGCTCTGTATTTCTTTTTAATGTTCCATCCACTCCCTGCAACTTTATCCAGCACTTTCCACAAAGAACACAGCACAACCAAAAAAAAGGAAAAGAAAGAAAGCAGGGAGGGAATAGGGAAAGAGTGACAAAGAAGAAAGATTTGAGATGTGAGGAAAAGTAAAACAAGAAAGTGAAAAAAAATGAAATGGAAAAAGACTGTCGCTAACAGACGTGAGTGTGTGTGACAGGATACAAGGCACTAGACAGAAGGAGATGGCCAAGAAAGGAGCAGATAAGTAGCAGCTCCAGTGTGTGTACTGCCAGGTAGCAGATCCACGTGCCACGCTGTGCCCATTAAACTCTATGACATAAGATGTAAAGTGTGTATTTGGCTTTACTCTGCTGGACTGTCTGTCACACATCTCCTCTGGGAGAAAGGTGTGTGAATTTTTCAAACTCATCTCCTGTTACCTGTCACTTTCAATTATAACAATGTATTTGGTCACATGGAAACTGGCTCAGACGTTATAGGGTGTTGATGGAGGCTGGAACATAGTGTATGTACTGTGGCTGCTGGAGAAGTTTGGGAACTGTCCAGAGTTCTGAAAAGAGATCAGTGTTTAAGTTATCTCATCACCATGGCTAAAAGGCTTCTTGTCATCACCAGCTCTCTATAGTCTAATATATGTATGCAAACCCTAATCTTAGTCTTCAAGATGAATTAAGCAACATTATAACTTACTTCTGGTCACATACCAAAACAGGGTTTTTTTTGTTTAAAACCTTAATGTACATGTAGAAGTATAAACATGCATTTCTATAAAATCTTTTCTTTTGTTAACATAAGTAGCCATGCAATCATTTTAGTTGAGTGTGAATGTTTGGTTTGAAACAAAAAAGCTAGATGGTGGACTCTTTTTTTAACATCAGGAAATGCAAGATAATCAACTGAGTAAACTCCATCTGCCCCATGAAGAACATGAAATGCAATATAAAAGCTTCAGAAAAAGATAAGTAAGTGAACCTAAAATAGTGTGAGATATATGCAAAATTCTGACTTCAGACAGCTGACAATTCATAGACAGTTTTCAATGGTAGAGCTGGTATGATATAGAAATAGTTTCAGTTAGTTCACTGGTGAAAAATGGTAGAAAACACACACACAGTCAAATACATTAGTGCATATTTCTCTTGCTAGCTCACTTCTGATTTCTTGTGTCTGATTAGTGCAATATGGACATGTGGTAATATGTTATTATTATTGTTAAAGCAAGGAGCTGAAACAATTAGTGGATTGATTGGTTAGCAGCAGCAATTGTCAACTATTCTGATAATTGCCTTATTGGTTCTGTCATTTTTAAAGCAAACATTTGTAGCCGAAAAAGTATCATTTCCCAGTTCCGCCCAGTCATTTGTGAGAATTTGCTTCTTTTCTTGGTCTTTTGTGATAGTAAATTGAATACTGATTAATGGAAAAAACGATCAGCAGATGAATTGATAATAAATAATTTGCAGCTCTATATAGATTCCACACAATCTAACAGAATGTAACAGAGTTTTTACACAGTCATCTGAGGCCACCAGTGTGAACAAGAAACAACCTGATGTGTACTGACATTTCTGTTCAGTCCCTCATCAACTGTTGTGTTGTTATCGTGCAGCAAAAAAAACAAACAAACAAAACCTATGCACAGTCTGAAGGCTCCCATCAGTCTATTTTAACAGCATCGATTCATTATTCATATGAGGGAGAGGCTCATCTTGCTCCACTGAAGCACCACATCCTTCCCCTACGCCTCCAAAAACTGACCACACACACACACACACACACACACACACACACACACACACACACACACACACACACACACACACACACACACACACACACACACACACACACACACACACACACACACACACACACACACACACACACACACACACACACACACACACACTTTTGAGACTCATCAATAAATCAAAGATTGTACCAACAGCGCTCTCCCAGACTACCATCTGCTCCCTGTGGGATGTTGGCTTCTTTCTCTACAGCGCTGTTGTTGTGCTGGTGTCTCGTTACTCAGCCAGGACGCCTCTCACATTCGTCACACGCCGCTTATACAGCTTATCAAAACGGATGTTTTACCCCGAAGCCTGCTGTCCTCCACTGTTTAGCTTACTGCTTTGACTTTTTCTTGTCTTTTTCTTCTTTTTATGCGACGGGAAGTCAAGGTCGATGACACGAAGGCCACAGCGGAGTACTGAGATAAACAAACTATGAGACTGGAGAGAAAAAGAATCAACAGAGCAGGATGCTGGCAGGCTTCAACTTCTTCTACTGAGATTTGAACAGCGGTTTTAGAGCATGAAAGCTTTAAATGCACCACATTTTCAATATCCAGTAGAGGTTATAATGTGAAAATAAGCCCAGCGACTGGGTTTCTCAACTATGAATTTTCTTATGTGAACTGTTATGGCATAGAGTTAGGGTTAGGGTTCAGTTTTGTGTCACCAGACTCTGTATATTTACAAGTAGAACTGCTAAAATTGATTTTTCCACCACTGTATCCCAATTCCCCCCACAAAGACCACTTATGATGTCATTCATCTTTGTGTTATTGTGTCCTGTTCTAACCAAAATGTTAAGTTACAAGATCTTGACTTGAAAAAAGTAGGACATTCAGCAAATAAAATGCCTAGTAGCAGGGTTTGGAATGCCTCAGACCACACCTAAGTTCACTAATGGGTGTGGTCTGTAACCACATCTGTCAATTGCTTTATGAAGAATTGAGTCATTGTTTAAATAGTGAATCATGATGATCACAATTCCCATGGCCCCAAAACACACAAAAGTTTACAATGATCTCAAACTGAGAGAAAATATGAAAAACTTCACATTTTACATGCTGGAACTATTAAATGGCTTTTTCCCTTAATGAACGTCTTAAACAAATAATCCGTTTATCAGTCTTGATTACGTTAGAGAGTGCTATTGTGTGCAGAGCCGGGTACGATAAGTATGATTACTACAGAGCAGAGAGATAAGGTAAAGCAGTCACAGATCAGAGAGGACATTTACATTTTGACCTACATTTACATGAAAAGCATTTGTATATTAATGGGGGCACTGGGCCTCCTGTAACCAAACTGTGTTGCAATACGTGCAGCCGCATGCATTTGTGTGAGTAGATCATAAGTCACCTGCAAAATCTTCCATCCACTTACCGACGAGAAGAAACAAGTCCAGCCCCCTGGTGGTTTCCCGACTAACAGGCTGGGTCTGGATATTCCTGAAATATCAGTACGAAACCTGGTTTACGAGTCCAACTCCTCTCTGCCTCTGAAAAAAGATTGAGATCTTCATTTCCAACACTGCAACACACAGGAAAGCTTGACTAATCTACCTGTGAGAAATAGTTAGCTGCAATATGTAGTGGTTGCTCAATTGGCAGCTTTATAGGAGAAGAAGGCGCTTTGCAGGCAGCCTCCACTTACTGGATTAATTGAGCAATATTGTGACATGGTCTACGTAGTGGTGGGGTGAGCAGAGATGTGTGTGCGTGTGTGTTTGTCTTTGTGTGTGTGTGTGAGCGAATCATTGCTTCCTCAAGAGATTGTGTGAATGGGGCCTTTTGTGTGCCGACGTCACCATGCCTTGGCCCACTCAGCTAAGCAGGCAGGCTGAAGTCTTGCAGAAAACTTCAACGTGGCCATTGTGGCGAAACGATGCACAAGCACACGACACGGTCCCAAGGGTCAAACTATGCATGTGTGTGTGTGTGTGTGTGTGTGTGTGTGTGTGTGTGTGAGAAGAGAAACAGGAGATGTATATGGCGTGTTTGTGTGTGTGGGTGCAAGTGCCCATTTGAATTGATGACATAATCAAAAGCTTGCAAAAGAAGTAAGAAGTTTTAAGTGTGATTTCACTGAGAGAGTGAAAGCAGAAAACAATTGGTTGGATTATGTGGATCAGACTGCAGCTTTTCTCTGCTACCATGTGCAGATGGTGACATAAAGTGCTAGCAAACATGCCAGTCACCAACATATCCCTTTCTCTACTGTAAGCTCTCCTAATTCTCCTGAATTGGGAGCTTGGTTATTTATAAATGAATGGCATCTGATAAAAAAAAAAAAACACACACTGTGTATGCACAGACACAGAGTTCATGAATATATTTGGTTAAAATATTGTTTTATAACAGGATAATAATGTACACTAGTGTCCTCCTCGCTTGCATTTCTAAGAACATGTGTTTCCATGAAGGAGGAGCGTGTGTATTTGTGTTTTCCTGTTGCATCGGACCATCCCTGCGAGACAATAGCATCTCTGTCTGTAGGTACAGGAGCACTCTAATGGACTTGCATGATTTGATAAGCACTGCCACAGGCCTGTTCACTTCAGCTGAACAAACAGATTCTAAAAGTAGAAAGCAGCTTGAGGTTGTAAAAGTTAAAAGAGTGAAGAGTTAAAGACTTTCAGTACTGGGCACAGGATGTTATAAAAATGTTCCCTGCTTGTCATTGCATACATGTGTCTTATAAGAAATGTATAAATGCGTGCTCGTGTTTGTAATAGATCACTCCATCTAGACTATAAATAATGACTTTGTCCCACATAATGCTGCTAATGAGGATGATGAAAACATGACAGTTAATGTTAATTTTGTATTATTAAGTGGGCACAAATTACATAAAAATCATATTGTAGAATTGAGATATCATCATAAATATAGTGGTCTGAGCAGTGAGCCACACATGGTCAAGACGCAACATCCAAACAGAGTTACCGGTGTCAAGCGCAACATTATGTCTAAGCAACTTCCGGCTAACATCTTTCAAATAAAACACCGCGAAATGTGCATTTAAATGAATGGAAAAGACAATATAAGAAACAGAAGGTATATATCCTAATATATCCTACCTACAATAATACATGACTACCATTGAAGTTACGTTGCAATTCGAGCAGCAAACATTCATAACCTCAGTTCTTAGCTTAGGTTAGAAGTTGTGATTAGTCTCATTTTTGCAAGCTACTCTTTTTTATATGGTTTAATGAATAGCATTGGCTAGCAGAAGACGTCATTCAGAAGAACCGTAGCGAGATACGGTTGCGACGCAACATGAAACCAACGACTCAATGGAAGCAAGAAACTCCTGTTTTATTTTTTAAACGGATAAACTTCCATAAATGGTTCTTGTCTTGTTTTGGGGAGCTTGTTGCAACTGTAGCATCCCGCACATCTGGGTATAAACGGACAGCGCGAAACGGCACCTAAACAGCGATGAGACGTACCTGTGAAAAGGTCAGGTTATCCAGGTTATACACACTTCCAGCCTCGCAGCGTTCCCGCTCTGCAGGTGAGCTCATCTATCCTCTCATATTGTGCTTTACTATATGAGCCCGGAAGTGTCACGCGCGTCGTGTTGTGTGTTGGGAGAGGAGGAGGAGAGGGGGAGATCCCAGCGTTATGATTGGACTCGTGGAGGTGGCGCGTGCTGGGGGCCGGGCAGTGACTGCACGGGTTACTGACGGTCAGAAGAAGCCAGAGGCCACGCGCACGGCGCTCCCATAGGCTACTCTACACCAGTGGTGACCGTTATAAGGGTCGGGACCCGCAGAAGGGCTCGTTGTAATGTTTAAAGTGGCTGTGAGATGACAGGACAGAAGAGGATGAAAAAATAGGGCACACCTTTTTTCTTTTTTTTTTTGGTCAAACTTTCTTCTAATCGTTGCTTTATTATATTTTACGCTTTATTCTAGTCTGGTTTTTATTTTATTTTTCTCTCTTTCTATTTTTATGTACTTTGTTTTTATTTTATTATTATTGGGTTTTATTGTTTTTAATTGTATGTTTTAGTGTTTCCAATTTTTACTATTATTGGGTTTTATTTTTATTTTTTAAATTGTATGTTTTTATGTTTTTTGTTTCCAATTCTTATTGTTAAATGATTGTTTTTATGTAAAGTACATTGAGATGCCCCTGGGTATGAAAAGCGCTGTATAAATAAAGCTGCCTTGCCTTGCCTATTATTTGATTTCTTGTGGCTTTATGTATTTGACCCCCTCAAGCCTCTAAAATGTATTCAAACACAGGGGTGGATCTAGGAGCTGACAAGAGCCAGGGTGAAGCCCAGATCTCCCAGACCCAGGGATAATTATTTTATCAATGTGTTGGATGGTTCACATGTGCAGAATGTAATTTTACTGCACCCACTGTATGACTACTGCAAACAGTATTACCAGTAGTGATTTATTTCAGTCGTAATTACCAATTTCCCCAAAATAATGCATATAGAAATAAATAAATAACAATATGGAATTAGATCAAAAGGAAAATGAAAAAAAATCCATTTATTTTCAATTACATTTCAATCAGAAACACTGTCTCAACTGAAATGTCTTCAGAAGTTTCACTTGTAATTGCAATTCTCATGAAATCCCTCAGATTCAGAGAGCAGCTTGTTGAAGTCATTGTTCAGAAAAGGTGACTTTAACCAGAATTTTTAATTGAAACAATTTTTTTTGTAAATACATTCAGGGGTTTTGGGAAAACATTTGGGGATGCAGCCCCAGAGACCTCCACCTAGCTCCACACCTGCCTCTAGAGCGGCAAGGTTGGTCAATTAATCAATTGACAGAAGATTAATCAGTAACCGTTTTGATCATTAAAGAATAGTTTTAATAACTTTTTTAACCAAAATATTTTTTTTAAATCAGCTGATATGAGAGGTTTCTCGCATACGATGTGCAAATATGACATTGTGGGGTATTATGTTTAATGTCCATGGTGGAGGGGTGGAGTCAGTATCAATGAGGCTGGCTGTGGACAAGAAGAAACTGTTCTTCTAGTGTGACGTTTTGGTCTTAACAGACCTCAACTTCTTGCCAGAGGGGAGCGTTTCAAAAAGTTTTTTATTTGAGGTGAGAGGGGTCAGCAATGATCTGTCCTGCTTTCCTCAGGGTCCTGGAGGCGTTTAGGTCCTGGTGGGACTGCAAGTTGCTGCCATTGAAGGATACAATACAGTCTGTCCTTGTCCTTGGCAGCTGCAGCAGTGAACTAGACTCTGATTCTGATAAACAAATTATCTGAGGTAAAATTTCTGTAATTTATGCAATATAATGTGTAGTACATATAACAGATGTGTGTGTGTGTGTGTGTGTGTGTGTGTGTGCGCGTGCGTGTGTGCGTGTGTATGTGTGCCACTGGCTGTGTGATGACTCAGTCTTGCAGTGTCATGCAGTGGCAGCAGTGTGATATATTACAGAAAGACGAGCTGCTGGCAGATTCACAGACAGACTCATTACTGGAAAAATGAAACAGTGAAATGAGGCTTGCTGCATCATTTCATTGTCGGCTCTTTTCTTGTACGGGTCATGATAATACTGTAATCCTTCTCTCCCACCACTCCATTGTCTGATAACTAATGGGAGAATATGGTTAATCCATCATGTCATGACTGGAATGTATTTGTCATCAGTTTTAACAATTAAACACCCAGTCAAACGACTCAAGCATTTTTTCAATTGTATAATCTGAACACCATCTGCTGTCTTTAGCAGTCCTGCAGAAAGACTTAATTTTCTCAGAGTGACTGAAAATAACAATCATACAATACAAATATTAAATGGAACATTGTTCTTCTAGCAATTTCTAAATTAAATCCTGCTAGTGCTATTTCTTTTATGATGTCATCTATACTATTCATCTATGCTACTGAGACAGGTTTATTGATGTGAATAACTCTCTTGATACTGTGTGCGTCATTATCTAAAGCATATTCAGCATCTGATCTTTTACTTTTACAGAAATCTATGTCCATCTCTAACTCTGTCTAAAATCCTTGAAATGTGGTCTCTAGGCAACTATTAGATGTGCTAGATAATGGCAGTACATTTCATAAATTACAGTATGGCCTTCACCAGAAACACTGCACTGAGACTGATCTCCTCAGGCCCACAAAGTGGAACATTTTAGTTCTTTTTGAAATGCATGGTGCCCCTGGGGTGTCCTCACAGTACACAATCATGACTTTGAGTGTAGAGTGTCACGTAATTACATATGAGCTGTACAATAGATGGTTGTATTTAACAGGCTCCATCATGACATCATGACAATAACATACCTGTATGTGTAATATGAAACAGTTTGGGGTTTTTTGGTTGGGTAAAGAAAAGTTGTTTTGATTAAGGTTGTTGTGCACTTAATTTGAATGATATCAAGAAATATGTATGTTCTCCTTGAGAATAGGCTGCTTTTTCTGTGCCCTGCAGTTGTCATTTTCTGCTGCATTAAGTTATTTTTTTTAAATGTGTCACATCACTGGAAAGCAATTGATAAATGATTGTTTTAAAAGATGATAATTAGTTACATTAATGTACATGGTGCACATTAGAATAATTAATTAATAATGACAAATTTAAATTTTAGTTTCTAATTTTCAAGTTTATTTCAGTCATACACATGTATAAATATAGTAATTAATCATATGCCCTTGTTCTTAGTCCCTTATCTCCTTTAGAAAAAGTGACAAACCAAAACGGAAAAATAATAAAAGTAAAAATAAATAAACAAATGACCAAAAATGTGTAGGCTGAAGCATTTGCTCATAACACAGACCCTTTTTTTCGATTCAATACATCCCAATGTACATACAAACCCAAACCATCTATAATACATGGCTATATAATGCACATGTAATAATACAGTGAAACTATAAACATATATACTCATATTTCCTTATATATGCATGGTTATACATCCGCAAAAGCACCAAGGTTCTAATACATAACGTAATCCATTACAAAATTCATACAAACAGTAATATATATGGGCTCATCATCATTTACACAGCAATATAGAAATACATACTATAAACCATGAACAATGAGAGAGTCTTATCACTTATCTGTGGCGAAGACAAGAACTATCATTTTGGATGTGATGAGTTACATTTGTCTCAAATTATTTTCAATATATCCTCAAACGATTAGAAGTGGATACAATTTTTGTAATGAAAAAATACTGGAGATGAAAAATCTGGTTTTTAGTCAGGCACCGCCTTGGACAGCCTACAGCCGAGTGATAGGGGTCCTTTTCCACGGGGCTGAGGAAGAGGATTAGCAGCAAACATGCCGACAGTCGGTGTAAAAAGGGATCTTCTCTTCACAGCTTTGGGAAAAACATACAGTGAGTCATATCTACTACATATTTAAGTGACGGACGAACTGTCTGTGTCTTCATAAAACAACATTTTGACTCTAAAAGGCAGCAGCTGCTCACCAGTGGCTAACATGACTTAGCTTGCTAGCTGACGTCGCTCTATGTGTCTTGAATGAGAAATTGAAATGTTTGATGATATTTCAGGCAGGAGTCATAACTTAAAGTTCAGCGTTTTCATGCTATGTGTGGTGATAACATAATAACAGTGTAAATGAGTGCACATGTGTGTGACATCTCGGTTTTTGTATGTCAACGTGATTGCATCATACTCCCCTCTGCTGGCGTTTCATTAAAAACAGTGAATGAGAGTTTGAGCTGATGGAGAAAGAACTTAACACTACATATAAACTTGTTTTAACAGTATCTGTGTTTCTCTTGTTTCAGCTGATGAGGAGTTTGACGAGCTGTGCTTTGAATTCGGACTGGAGTTAGATGAAATTGTAAGTTTAATCAAATGAATGAGTGTCATTTTTCATCATTCAGAGAGGTTTCATACTGACTATTAAAAGATCTTCAAATGTGATATCAATGTAAAGTGATGGAGTACAAAATTCAGTCATTGAAAAGTAGATGTGAAGCTTCTATTCAGCTTCAGCAGTCTGAGTTAGTCATATCAAGTGATATCTGACACATTTACAGTCTTTTTAACATCAAATTCCCTCTTTGTGTTTGCCCGCTGAGCTGTGGTGGAAGTATAGTAACAAAAAAAGAGACTTTGGCTCTAAAAACACTGTAACGTTGAAACAGAAGACTTGATTTGATTCATTTGGATGGCAGAAGCTTCATATTAGCTTCAGATCAACTTTTCAATATATTTTTGCACAGGAGGAGGACCGTGGATTTTGTCCTTCATCACTTACATTGTAAGTGCATTATGAAGGGATCTTCTAAAGGAGGAATGATTATGACATGTTCCAATGTTCTTTGAGCACCTGCCTTTTTTTTTAAAGACAAATTGTGAACCTGTCTTTTAAGTGCTGAACTCTTTTTTCCCCCCCAGACCTCAGAGAAGGAGATCATCAGCAGGGAGCAGGGGGACTCCAAAGCCACAGGAGCTTCTGATGTCATCCTGTACAAGATCGATGTACCAGCTAACCGCTATGACCTGCTGTGTCTGGAGGGGCTGGTCCGTGGACTGCAGGTCTTCAAGAATAAGTGAGTGCTGACCCTGTTACACACCATGTAAAACATCATCCAGATCACTTTCCCATGATGGTTAACATTCATCCATCATGAGTGTGGTGCATGCAGACTTGCTTTACTATTGCTACAGAGATTGTATTAATGTTTTAGGATTGAGGCCCCTCGCTACAGACGTGTCAGACCAGCCAGCGGGGAGCTTCAGAAGCTGATTATCACTAAAGAGGTGGGTGCTAACATTCACAGTTTTTAATGGCATCAAACAGCTTGTGGCCTGAAGGTGTCATCAAGTAAATGTGTTTATTACATTAGTAATCAGGTAGTTTGTTACCATTATGTTTATTCTGCACAGACGGCAGCAGTGCGACCCCACGCTGTGGCGGCAGTGTTGAGGAACATCACCTTCACACAGGAGCGCTATGACAGCTTCATCGAGCTGCAGGAGAAACTGCATCAGAACATCTGCAGGTGAGAGGAAGAGCTGTCACAATGACATCATACCTGGAATACTTACTGTCACCTTCTCTGTGTAGAAGTGTGGCAGATGTACCTGCTGTATGTAACCTGAATCTGTCTCCAAGCACCATACAGATGTTACCACACTTTGTTTTAGCCACATGTTCACGTTTTGTTTCAAGTTCCTTTAATGGCACTTTACTGACTGAGGTATTTCACTGAAAATTAACAGAGATGTTGCACAGATGATGCTGCTACATTTTAATTGATGGGCATGAAGATTTGAGGATGTAATGTGAGCAATTAACAGCAGGGTTTCCTGTACATTCATTTATTTGTGGCAACCTGCCATACTGAAACTTTGTCCGCCACAAATTGATTTTCTATCCTACTCTCATGCTCCTTCCTCTGATATATTCCCAAAAAAGACACGGAGACATCTGCAGTGACTCCTCCTGCCCCCACTACACACAAACACCCTGCTCTGAGCTTTTACCCTGCAGTCACATCATGCCAAGTAGACTTGCGTGATCACCACTTAAACACGTAAACACTTACAGATTAATTGTTTTTCTACATCTCTTTGTAAAGCTGACCATAGACAATTAAAAATGAATGACTTCATGGTGCATTCAAGTGCACCTCGTAAACTCAGAAATTGTACTTACTTAAAAAAATAAAAAAAATAATTACTGCAGCATTTTTGATAATAATGGATACTTAAATCATTGCAACAATATTCCATTCATTTTTACATAGGGAATTCTATAAAATCACCACCCCACCACCTCGTCAGCTACCACCACGAATAGAATCTGATTCTGCAGGAAACATACTTAGTGTCTGCTTGCATAACAGAAACAATGTAGAACAAAAACGTGATCCTGACATATTAGAGTAGAATGAAGTAATTTGTTACTGTTTTAAAGGTCTTTTAAAGGTCTTTTTTTCTGTCTAGACATAAACATATCAGGTTTCCAACTAATTACTACATTAATCATTTTGTCTATAAAATGACAGAAGATAGTAAAAAAAAAAAAATTCAGTTTATTACTATATATGACACAGACAAGTTGTCATATTTGACAAGTTACACCTACAAATATTTGCATTTTTGCTTTAAAAATGACTAAATAGTTGATTAATTTTCCACCATTCAGTTAATCAGCTAATAATTGCAGTAATGTAGATTGTTCCCTCTTCTACAAATGGAGAATGTGACACCATATAATCAGTTTCCTCCTACACCATTGCAAAAACACACCACACACCATCACCGTATCAAAGAAGCTGTTGATAAAAATCACCATCATTTCAATAATATGAATCTGTTAACTGTTGTCTGTGCAGGAAGAGGAGCCTGGTTGCGATTGGGACCCACGACCTGGATACCATCTCAGGTCCTTTCACATACACCGCCAAAGCTCCCGCAGATATCAGCTTCAAACCTCTCAACCAGACCAAAGAGTACACAGCTACCCAGCTCATGAGCCTCTACAAGGTGAGTAGCTCATTGGCTGGATGCTGGTTAGAAGAGGAAGTTTGTTTCTCTGAGCTTTTTTTTAACCCATTGTTGTTGTTCTCTCGGCTCCTACAGACAGACAGCCACCTGAGGCACTACCTTCACATTATTGAAGACAAGCCTGCGTACCCCGTCATCTACGACAGCAACGGCATTGTCCTGTCCATGCCTCCCATCATCAATGGTGAGCACTTAGTCTGTTTTCTCCTATGGCTTCATTTCCTGTATTTTTTCTGAAATTGGGAGCTTGGAAACATTTGACCTCTTGATTCCACTGGGCACGGAGCAAGCTGCACAGGAAGTCAGACACAGAAACAGCATAGAGCATCTGGTCATTTTTCAAATTAAAATAAACCATGCATCGTATTTCAGCAATAAACACGAATAAAACAGACAAATAAAGACACCATTTAACTGCGTAGCCTATTGACCCACAGTAGAAGCACAAAAATCGAGGACAGTGACCAAATCAACTAAATTTGAGCAAGTTAACAAAATCGGGCTGCTTAGTTGTGCTGCTATTGCAGTAATTACGGTGGTCTAAAGGCACTTTTTCAGATTTATTGGGTTGCTGTAATTACTGTGTTAACAGTAAAACCTAATTTAAAAGGCATATTGCTTGCCCAGAGTACACTACACTGCACTTCTAATACGCTCCCGGTGGGGTAGTATGCTGTGCAGAGGGTGGGGCAAAACCATGGTGCATTCACACCCAGTGGAAACCCAGATTAAACACACAAATATCAAAGATCTCTCACACCAGCATGAAAACATGAAAGTTCCAGTTTCTACAAAACCGTCAAAAAGCTTAACCTAAAGTTTCTAAGAAAATAGTAAAAATATGCTTTTAATGGATACAATGTCTTCTGTTTTAAAATGGCAATTCTTTATTTATTTTTCCAGGGGACCACTCAAAAATCTCTCTAAAGACAAAGAACGTCTTCATCGAGTGCACGGCTACAGACGTAACCAAGGTACAACTGAGAGGAAAATCACATAAGAAGTTCTATCAGCGTTGACATGAAACTTTAACTAATCTTGACCATGTTTCTCCAGGCAAAGATCGTGTTGGACATGATGGTCACCATGTTCAGCGAATACTGTGCGCAGCCTTTCACGTAAGTCACATGTTGGTCTCGTCAGGACAGAAAAGGGTTTTGATCATTAAAAAAAAAAAGAAGCAATGTGAATGTGTTTAATTACTCTGGTTGGTTGGTTTGGTGGCTCACTACTGGCTACGCCCTAACAGCTGATGTCACAGCAGCTGCTCTCCATCAGCTGTCAGCTGGACCTGGTTTAAAAGCCTTTTTTTTTTTTTTTTCTTCCTCCAGTCGAATACACACTCTTCAGATTTGCAGATCACCCCCATTTTCCAATACGCTATAATTAATTTATCAACTTCCTGTTGGCCTCGTCTAAGCTGAACATGACCCACGCTTTGACATCAGCTGTTAGGGTGTGGCCACCACCATCTCCCAGTGATAAATAAAGTGCCAAGCACATTTATTCATCTTCAAGCAGCATGAAGTCTGGTCAGCATTAGCCAATACTTAACAATAATCACATGTTAAACACTAATCCACTCTTTCATTTCTCTTTCTCTTCTCTTTGTTATAGATATTGATTTATTCTCTCTAAATGTCTCTAAAAATATCTTTAGTTCTATTATATAAGTTCAATAACTGGCTGGAGGACAATAGTGAGGTTGATGTTTTCTTCTCTCTTGCTCTTACAGGGTGGAGGAGGCTGAAGTGGTTTATCCAGATGGCAAGACCTGCATCTACCCAGTACTGTATTCACTACAATCATCTTGTCCTTTTGTCGTTTTTATTTTTTTTAAATTTCCTCTTTAACTCCCTCCTTTCATTTCATGGTTTGTACTTTTAGGAGCTGGCCTACAGGAAGGAGAAGCTGTCCAGCGAGTTTGTCAACCGCAAAGTCGGCATCAAGTAAGTTTATTTAGTCGGTCAAATGACCAACTGGGAGCAAAAACGTAAAAGTTCCTGCTGGGTGAACATGATGCATTTATGATTTTGCAAATTTTACACCAACATGTCAAATTAGTAGAATTACCAGATTTATTAGGCAAATCTGTGCAGTCTTACACAATTGAGTGCAACTAATCCTACACTAAACTAAAGCCTTTTTTTAGAGCACACTTGCTAAAAAATAAAGCACACACACACAGGCAACATAGATGTGATCAAATAAAGTGTGTAGCATTTTAACCATTCACTATCTGTCATTCATTCTCATCTTTCATTTAAGATTTTCCTGCTGTATGCTCTATTTCTTGTTACACACAGTTGCTCTAATGATCCATAATTATTGTGACAGGCCTACTTGTTATTTCTTGTGATCTGATAACATTCTCTATTCTCATCCACTGCTTCAAATTGTATTCTATGAAGCACCACCTGCTCCACAGCATCTCCAGAAAAATAAATCACACTGCATGACAAACAGTGTTTGTTTTCTTTTCTTCTGTCAGCGAATCGACCGAGAAAATCGCCCAGCTGCTCACCAGGATGTGTCTGAACTCCCAGCCGACCGGTAACGGCGACGAGATCGAGGTAGAGATCCCGCCCATACGCTCTGACATCATCCACGCCTGCGACATCATGGAGGACGCCGCCATGGCCTACGGCTTCAACAACATTGTCCGCACCGCGCCGCGCACGTACACCGTAGCCAACCAGGTTAGCTTCTGCGTGCACATGTTGGCCGTGCGTCTAACAAAACAGCATCGTATCTCATCAAATGTGATGTTTGAATCTGTGTGTGTTTGTTCATAGTTTCCACTGAATAAACTGACAGAGCTTCTGAGGCAAGACCTGGCAGCTGCTGGATTCACTGAGGCTCTTAACTTTGCCCTGGTAAGAAAGAGATTCTCATTCTCTCTCTCACACACACACACACAAATAAAACATTTCTTTCCATGAAAATTCTCAAAGTATATTTCCTTTTCCTTTTTTTCTGTAGTGTTCTCAAGAAGATATAGCAGACAAGCTTGGGAAGAAGATCTCAGAAACGAGGGCTGTTCACATCTCCAACCCCAAGACGGCAGAGTTCCAGGTAATAATCATGATGATAATAATAATAATACATTTATTTTTATAGCACCTTTCATCCAAGAAATGCAGCTCCAAGTGCTTTACAACTAAATACATGACATACACCAAGTACTTCACATTAAAAGGGCTTAAAAGGAGCATAGAGTAATGTTAAAAAAAAGAACCTGAAAGAAAAAGAAAAATGAATGTAATATAAGATAGAAAATAAAAATAGCAGCAATTCTAAAATTGTAAAAATAGTACATAGGGAAAAGTAGCAAAAAAAAAAGTGAATAGATGAGTTTTTGCCTTTCCAATAGACCAGCAGTAGATGATAGAGGTGAAGACAGTGTGTAACCTAGGTAACACAGAGTGTCCCATAAGTAAAACAACTTTAAACAACAAAAAAAACAACAGACACACATTGAAAAGTCAAACACTAGATGTTTCACACTCTCTTCAGTCATATCGTTATTTCTCCACAAGAGTGTGCCGTCTTCCCCTCAACAGGCTTCGACCATGTTTCTAATCAAACCGCTGTCTCTCTCCACCAGGTGGCGCGCACCACCTTGCTGCCAGGCCTGCTGAAGACGATAGCTGCCAACAGGAAGATGCCCCTTCCCCTCAAACTGTTTGAGATATCTGACGTGGTGCTGAAGGATGAGAGCAAAGGTAGGCGTCTGCATGTGTGAGAAGTGATGGAGAAAGAGAGTTTTTTCTTCCGTAACACATACATAAGACACTTAAAACTGGGTATGAAATCCAGTTTCCATACTTATGTTTTTTTAACAGAACCAGATAATAGTTTTTTGAAATTCCAGCGTAATATATCAAGTTTCAAATGTGTTGTTTTGGTTCATAAAACAAATAATCATGTTTGTTTTATGTAAAGCACATTGAGTTGCCGATGTGTATGAAATGCGCTATATAAATAAATCTGCCTTGCCTTCCCTTGCCTTGAATAAATGAGGAATCTGACCACATTATGATCCATTTGGTCTACCATAGACAACCAGCTGGTTACTTTGACATAAATATGACCAATAAAATTAAGGAAAAAACAATTTGGCATAGTCAGTATCACTAAGCCATTGGTAGTGCCTCCTTGGCTTCTCCCTAACGCTCTGTCCTCCTCATCCCACCAACCAGATGTCGGGGCGAGGAACAGTCGGCGTCTCTGCGCCGTTTACTACAACAAGAGTCCGGGCTTCGAGGTGATCCACGGCCTGCTGGACCGGACCATGCAGCTGCTGGAGGTGAAGTCAGCCCGCGAAGACGGCTACCACATCCAGGCCGCAGACGGTAAAGCCCAGGGAGAAAGGGATGGAGGGGGGTGGAAACCAACAACTAGCTCAATAGGAATGTACTTGTACTAAAGGTGGTAAATATCTTCAGACTGGATTAATGCAGTGACAGATTTTTAGCTCTTGTGATCTAAAACAGTTGATTTACACGGCAGCATGGTGCACAGATGAATCGTGGTCATGTGATATTAATAGGAGGCTTTTTATTGAGATTATGTAAATCCAGTCTATGACTAGCAGCATCTGTTGCATTGTTGTGCTAGTTACCAAGGCATCATGCTCCCAATTTTTATTTTGGGGGAGGTGGGGGGGGTGCACAGTTTCCATGGCAGTGACATGCGCAATTTCTTTCAACTCGAAATATACTTGCAACATAGGTGGTTAGTTTAGATCTATGGAGAGGCACACAGGAGAAAACATGTAATATTGATCTCTGGTGGAGACAAAAGCAGAGAAGCCCAAATACACGCTTTCATTTGTACAATGACAGTTAACATTAATGGCATCTTTATAAAATTAGATTGTTGGGTATTTGTCTTTGAAAAGTCATTGTTAACAAATCATTGTTTAACGTTTAAGGTAAAGATATGGTTTGATACATCTAGTTAACATGTCTGGATATTTCACTCTCTAACTCATATCATTTGACCTGGATAAACCTTTAAACAGCATTATAAACGCTCCAGATAAATACAGTCATAATTCCCATCTGCAGTGCATCTTTATGACAGAATGATTCGAGTGAAAAATGTTCTCTTTCTTCCCCTCTTGACCTCCTCCATCTGTTGTCATCTGTTGCTTTCAGCTAATGTCTCTCCAAAATCCAGACAAATATGGGCAGTGGACACATGGCTTAAAGTGAGAATTACTGGTGCTAACAGCACTAATGGTGATACTAATGTCGCTTTAGCATGGGAAAGTTATTTCTGTTGCTTTAAATGACACGAGAATTTATAATATTTTTCATAGTGTGACAAGACATTGTTCATTCATCTTCTAGTTAATTTTTGTAACTTGTTAAAAGAAGTACTTAAAGATTCCCTACAGAGTTTTTGACCACTAGTTTGGCCTGTCACATTATCAACTTATCGACATCATCATGTCTATATATGGACTTATCGTATGATGTATGATACATGGACATGACCTCGATCACTTTCCTTCCTCAATATTGCCACACTTCACATTAGCAGCTAAGAGGCTATTCATGTCACACTGGCTAAGCAAGTAGTGTCCTCCATTCCTCACTGTGACGTCCTGAGTGGAGACTGTAGAAGAATTAAAGGTAAATAACTCTGTCCCCAAACATAATGGCAGTCTGTGTTTTTACAGAAGTGTAGCGCCCACTCTCCAATCCCTATACCCCCGCCCCCCTTGCTTTATTATGCTATTATATTATCATTATATCAGTGATACAAAATGATCTTCAAATGACAATAATATAGTTTATCGTCATTATTTCTGAGACAATGTATCGTCCAACAAAAGCAGTTATCGTGACAGGCCTAATAACAAGTAGTATAAAAAAGGGCCAAACGCTGCTAAATATTACATTTAAATTACAACAAAGAGCAGAAACGGCTCCATCTTGCTGCCCTCAAAACTAGAAACTGGCTGGAAGACAACAAAAGTTGAATAGAGTGACTTTGTTTAACAAGAAGACGAACACAGCAGCAAAATCTTAAATGAAGGATGAGAATAATGAATGACAGACAGTGAATGAATAAATGCAACACACTTTATTTGATAACATCTGTATTGCCTGTTGTGACAGGCCTAACTGTGAAGCAGTGATTTTAAGAGTGGGTCACTGTTTTGTGTCATATCATGCACACATGCTAGTGTCACAATACACATTAATGCAGTTTTGCTTTATTTCACGAAACTAATTCAAAGTAGCATAGCATTGTATCAACAAACGCAGATAAGCAGACAACCAATAGGTGAGTTAACAACAGTTAAACAAAGCTGTATTAAAAAGATGACAAAGAGCAGCTTTGTAAATGGAAAGTGAGAAACTGAATATAAACATAACTGTGTTTAGTGTAGAGTCTACAGGGCACCTTTAATGAGTAAATGCCATCAGATGTTAATGCACACCTTCAAGTTGAATGTGCACAAAAGCATTGTAACTAACATAATAAGTAGATTTTTAATGAACTGTTTAACGCATGTTTCCAACTGGTCCTAACAGCTGTTGAACACTGAGTCTTAAAAGGTTTTATAGTCCAGACAGGAGACGACAGGGAATTAAACAAATAGGTAACTTTTTTTTTAGTAGAATGTGTTGTACAACTTATTGCTCGCAGTGATTGATCATTTTAAGCCCATTTAAAATGTAAACCACTTTAAAAAAACTAAGTAATACAGACTAAAGAGAAACAGGTGTTTTTTTCCTTTTTACAAATTCTCTGAAAGCAATTTAACATCTGTGTTAAAACTGGCGTGTTACTCCTTCTGAGCCACAGTTCACTCTGCTCTATTTAATTTGTCTTCTGTTGTACCTCCAACATCAGCAATGCCCCCCCCCCCCCCCCCCAATGAATCAGGGCAACGCTGTTGTATCTCCTTTTTAGAAGACGAGGGGGAAACCGAATAGCGTTGACGTGCAATGTTCCTGTCGTCATTCCGCTCAATAAAAATCAATTGTGTCATATCAGCACTTGAGATGTAAAGGTTGCGGGCCAAGAACTGATTTCAGACAACTTCACGGTGTCTCTAATAATGTAACGCATCTGAGCTCGAGCGCACACTTCCAAAAAACGTTGAAAGGTTTTCTCTCTTAAGTCATCGCGAACGAGATGGCCGCGTGAGTCACGTTGCATCAGCGCTCTCCTGAGAGATTTTGACGAGATTTCCTCTGAAAGGCCGTTTTACACACCGCACAAGTTCATTTTCTTTCTCACAGTCCGGTTATATTAACCAGCGCTGACACGCCACTGGCACAATAACCGCTCATGATGGAGATGCATTTAAATGCAACTCCAATGTGATGGCTGTCACATCCTGTTGTCCGGCAGGCAGATATTTGACGGTGTGACTCAGTGAGGTTTCATCTTCCCCAACGAGGCTGATGTGTTCCTGTGAGATGAGTAATCGAGGGAGGGGGAGGGGAGGTTCTGCCAGAGGATCTAAGGCACCGCTGGGGGGGGTGGGGGGCGATCTGTGCGTGGATTTTGATTCCAGTTTTTTTCCCCCAGAGAGACTCTCATACATCATTTTGAGTTTTGGATTCCTTTTCTTAATGCTTCCTCCCCTCCTGCCTCTCTCTTTCTCTCTACCCCCCCTCTCCACTTGGCTCGTATACTCCAAGGTCACACTGCAGGATATCCACTCTGGGTCCGCTGGCCCATTCAGACTGCAAATCAATGGGCTCAAGTATCAAGTGAATGAGAGCAGCGAGGAAAGGGGGACGGCAGACAGGGAAGCGGAAGAAGACATGATATGAGACCAGAGAGTGCAGAAAAATAGAAGGGTGGGGTGGGGGCGCGGGTGGTGGTAATGACAGGAGAGCGACAGAGCGACGGCTGGAGGCGTAAGCAAGAAAAAGGGGTATGAGAGCCTATGAAGTCTGCAGTGTGGGAGAGTGCACGTCACCCCACTGCAGTGCCGAGCAACCGGACAAACAGGGACATGCTGTGTGACACCCACCCATGGGTGCTTAGACCGTCCATCTGACAGGCGCACATGCTTAAAAGGACACGCTCTCTCGGTAATGCACAACACACTGGACACACACTCATCCACTCAAGTCCTCTTTGCCCTTTTTTTTTTTTTCCACACTTGAGGAACCATTAGCCTAATCCCTCCACCGCATAAGTCAGCATGTCCTTGACCCCATTACGAGGTCTCGACCCACTCTAAGAGCTCACCTGATACAGATACACACCCCTCAGGATGCGTCCACGTCCATCACCGTCACTCCCAGCACAGCGAGGGCGAAGTGGCTCACGTGCCCGCAAAGGGAATACATGTCAGCTGAGTTTTCGTCCAGTCAGCATTGGAGAAAAAGATGAAGTAATGAGCGAGGGGATCACAAGTGGAGGAAGAGACCACTTAAGAGACAGATGCCTGTGTTTCACTTAACAACTGTGTCCAATGCACGGTCTTGGCCCGTACACTCTTTGTCAGGAGAGTTCCTGTGTTCCTGTGCTCTTCTTTCTTCAGTAATAGACTGAAGAGTGTTCAGCCTCTATGTATTTCTGAAGGCTCCGGCTGCTATTTAAGTTTGTTTAAAGTATAATTCTGGTTATTTACAACTGAAGTCTTGAGTTTAAGTATGATATAATGAAATTGTAAAAACAAAGTGAGATCTGGTCGGTGACATTGCTAGAAAGAAGTCAGCTGTCAGACAATAAGTCAGGTGTTAAACAACCCGCCTGATTAGCTGAATTTACTTGGACATGAATATAAAAGAGAGCAGTAATATTACCAAAGAATGTATTCATTGGTCATCCTACTGAACTTGGCGTAGTTGTGCTCACGCAGTTTTCCTGTACAACGAGAGAGTATTACCACATTCCAGAAGCACTTAATCTCAGGTTTCCCCCCTAAACAAAGTTTAAAGCTAAACTGTCATTTTAAGCATAAAACCGGTGATATTCTACATTCATTTTATTCATAAAATGACCAAAATGAACTGAACCTTCTAGCGAGTTTTGTCTGTGTAGCTAAAATCTGCTGCTGGAAATGCTCACCTAAGCACCAAATGTGTATTAACCAGCAGCTGAAAATAGTCCCCTGCAAATGCATTATTAAATTCAGTTTGAGTATTGTTTGCTAGAAGTTATTTTGCACAGCTAGTCTTTCTAAACATTAAAGTATGAATTCTGGACCTGTCACAATGTATTGAAAGACAAAGTAACACATTGTTGGTTTTGGTCTTTCCATGAGATTTGTTGACTTTATTTTAGAGATGTCATTCAGCAATTACTTTAGTGAACACAATGTTATGAAAACTTGTAGAGTTGGACAAAACTGCAGAAGCAGGACCTGGAATTAAACTGGATAGCCTTTAATTGAAATGATTTTTCAACACAGTTCAGTATATTATTTCCCAGAAATATATTCTGTGCATGAAAAGCCTTGACAATGGCAAACAAAACCCTAAAGCTCAACATTGAAATCCCTTGAAAGTCTCCAATACTAATCATTTAACATAATTTAACTTGTATTAAATGATCAACAGAGTTAGCTACTTAAATAATTTTTTTTAGTCTTTCTTTGTTGTAAAAATCATCATCCAGTACCAGCTTCTCAAATGTGACTAATTCCAGCCTTTTTCTGTTGTTTATCATTGTAAACTGAATATCTTTGGGTATTTTTGACATTCGTCGACACTCAAAACTGAAAAATTGAATATCAATTTTGGCTCATGGAAACACACAGCATTCAAAGTTGGCCTCTCCTCCTCAGTTGAGCGAGCGAGATTAGCAGCAACGGTCAGGCGAGCTAAAAAGTAAATGAAGAGAACAAGCATCGCTGGCGAGAACAAAGCCAAATAATTAAAACTTTATTTTCTGATTGATTAACAGTGACTGTTCTAAAGCATAAATAAACTCTCTCCCTGACATGCAGGAGCCAGTTGGCAGAGCCCCTAAAGTCCCACCCCGCCCCAGTACACAGCAGAGTAACTCACTGATTGCTGGTTTATTCACTTTATTAATATTGAATATTTTGTAAGTCCAAATTGCGCCAAATTTGACACTGCACTGTTGTGGGTCCCCAGCCATACACCCTCTAAGTGTGGAGTCGATCGGATGAACAGATCTTGTGATACGTGAAGGACATACGTACAGACAGAGATACAGGTGTTCTTTCCTGTACTAGATAGATTACACAGAGACAGAGAGCAGATGAGATGGAAGATGGAGACAGTGATTTAACCTGCTCTTTATACACTTCCAAGTTCCGACCTTACACCCTGCAGGCTGTTATTGGCTGGGGACTACACACCTGGTTAATGCCTAGAAACCCAAACAAAATAATACAGGCAGGGTTCAAGGTCTCAGCAGATAAATACACTGGCACAGACTTAGTGGGTCATAAGTGGTGATTTGGTGACTTTCATGTGTCTTTTTAAGAAAATCCTGCATATTGTACCTTTAATCCTGGATGAGGTACTTGTTTCACTGCAAATTTAGCTGGCTCTGCTAAGAACCCGTGTGATTACTCTGTTCAATTGACTAAATGATGATGAAACCTATAATAGCAATACCCTCAGTTCAAGTGGTTATCTGATGCATCAGTCTAACTCTCCATCCTGCTTGAAAGCTTTGTTGAAAGTTGGAGGAGAGTGGGCGGAAAGTGGCCTGGCTCAAGTGTAGGATTTTCATTGACTGATTGGTTATTTAAGATGTACCAGAGCTATTTATATAGTTGCCATGGCATCCCGCTCATGGTACAAGTACGGTGACGCGTGAACGGACGCAAGCACATTCCACCGATTTTAATGCACCTACCAGACAGCGCAGGCAAGTGAAAGAAAATGGTTGAATTGCCTTTTCTTTTAGTTGCTCCTCACACTTGCATGCACGTGCACACACAAAACACAAACACACACACACAGTTTTGAAAGTACAGTCCATGTGTTTTGTAAGCCTTCATCCATAGTGATGAGTAAACATCTAAGCAGTGGGATCTGGAACCCATTAGCAAGGCAGCGTGGGAAGGAGCGTTGCACTATGGGAGAAAGCAGTTTCTCTGCTGTGTGGGGCTGTTGTCATAGCAACCTCATGTATCTTGTTTAAGCTCTTGACAAGCTCGTCTTTCTGTCTGTTTGCACGTCAGTATTTTTTGAACAAAGTGAGCAAACGCCTCTCACATCAACATGTGAATGATTTCATCTCACTACTGATGGATTTTTTTTATTCCATCCAGACTGAATCATTTGTCTCAGGGACCTTTACTCATGATTGTGGCACGTACTGGACCATTAGATTTTAATCAGAAGTTCTGTGAATGTAACAGAGACAGAACATCCAATTATGGTCAAATAGCCTCTGGAGGGTGGCTGCTTTAGAGTAACGACCTGTGACATTTTCACATAAACAGTGTTCATTGTATTGCTTCGTCAATGATTAAAACTAAACTATAGACATTCAGCTTAATACTCAGTCCAGGAATGTCTGGAAGGGCTAATCTGGTGCACAGGAAGCCTTTTTAGACCTCTGATTTGTTTGAAATACATAGATGGGGGTGAACGAATGACTATCAGGAGAAAATCAAGGAAGCACCAACAAGGAGGGTGACACAGTACCTCCCACACTGTGATCGACTCATTTTCTTTGTAAAGACACCAAGGTTGTCATCAGTGGTTAAAGAAAGAAAATCCTTCAAGATATCCTTTAAAAAAAAAAAAAAAAAAAAAAAAAAACCTTCGGCAATGAATTGCAAATAAACCTCCAAGTATTCACAGAAGCTCTATGTGAAGAGGCAGAAAAATGATCCAAGAACCTCCCCGATCAAACAGACGGCATGTTGGATAGTAACACGCCGGTCAAAAATAGTTTGTTTGGATGTTAATCGATTGGAAACAAGCTATTGGAGGTTCTAATCATTGCTTTGAAAGGATGTTACTATCACAAGAGGATGTGATCGGGTTTAAGCAAGAGAAATCAAAGCCAGGTGTAGGTTTAGACCTCTAAATCACATGAACCGAGCCCAAAATCCACTCTCTGAAACCATCTTCTCACCAGTTCATTCATTCACTTTTCTTTCAGATTGCACTTTCTTCCCCGGCCGCTGCGCAGAGATCTTTGTCCACGGAAAGAGCGTCGGTCGTCTCGGGGTCCTCCACCCAGACGTCATCAACCGCTTCGAGCTGACCATGCCCTGCTCCGCCCTGGAGATTGACATCGAGCCCTTCCTGTGATTTCCCCTTCTTAAATTTAAACCCATACTCACAAACAAAGCAATAAGCAAAAACAAAAGATATTGGGTGTTTTGTGACGTGGTTGAAGTGTGCTGCAGATGATTTTATTGGCTGCTGCATGAGAGAATTAAACGGACCTTTCCAGACTGTGTTTTATATATCAGGAATGAGGCTGTTTTTTAACTAAAGTCAGAAGAATTAAAATTTAATAAGACTCCATTGTGTTCTTGAATGGTGTGCATCTGTGTGTGGGCTTGTACATGCATGCCTGGTCTTAATTTAGGTTACTTGTGCCTTGGGGCTAGTGCATGGTAATTAAGCTCTATGACTCATTACCTATTGCTTTGTTGCCTTGGTTCTTCCAGTGGCCACACTGCTGAAATCCCCCTCACACACGACGTCCCCATGCAGGAAGTCGCCAAGCACAAGTTCCCCGTGCAAGACGAGTCCCTACAGGCTCCGGTGTCCCGCCCAACCAACACCAAAACCGTGTTTGGTGACATGAGAACACCAACAGGTCTCAAAGCCCTCAATGACTTCCTGGCAGACAAAAGCTACATCGAGGGCTTTTCGGCATCCCAGGCGGACACGGCAGTGTTCGACACCATACCTTCTGCTCCCTCGCACACCTTCTCCCACCTCCTGCGCTGGTACAACCACATTAAGACCTTCCAGAGGGAAAGAGCCAGCCTCCCGTTAGCTAAGAGTCAGTTTGCCCTGCCAGCGTCACCCCCCGCCTCCACAAACAACACCAGCGATGACGACATCGACCTATTTGGCTCTGACGACGAGGCCGAGAGCGCGGAGGCGGCTCGAATCAAGGAGCAGCGCCTCGCCCAGTACGCCGCCAAGAAGTCCAAGAAGCCAGCTCTCGTCGCCAAGTCCTCCATCCTGCTCGACGTGAAGCCCTGGGACGACGAGACGGACATGGCCAAGATGGAGGAGCTCGTCCGCAGCGTCACCATGGACGGGCTACTGTGGGGGCAGTCCAAGCTGGTGCCAGTGGGCTACGGCATCAAGAAGCTCCAGATAGGATGCGTGGTGGAGGACGATAAAGTGGGCACAGATCTGCTGGAGGAAGCCATCACCGCCTTCGAGGAATATGTTCAGTCTGTGGACGTGGCCGCCTTCAATAAGATCTGAATCACAGACACGCTGCTATAAATTCACTGAATGGCACCATCTGATGTTTCTGGTGTTGGCTCAAGTTAGACACAATGTTCAACCATTGTTCAAACGTCCATTTTAAACAATAACCAAATCTCAGGTCCTTCATTTGAAAGACTACAAAATATTCTTGCTTTCAAACGTCCAATAAAGCCATTCTAACTTTTGACGCAGTGCTTTTAATCTTTTTTTATCAGGCAACAATCACACAGACTTCCACATATATACTGTATCTGTTAATGCTGTGAGATCTTTTGCTCTATTGCTTATTCAGAGGGAGTTTCTTGCAGCCAATAGCGTCACATATGAAAGGGAGCCAGGCAGATAAGGCGTCTCGTAAATGAAGTCTGACAGGCGTTCCGGCATTCCTTCAAACGCTACAGTAGCAAAGTGACATTAACCCTTTCATTCTCGCACTGATAGTCCTCAGTGTAACCAGAGTATGATGCAATAGATGACCTGTTGAAACTCGCCTATTGATATAGGGGATCGGTTAAACTGGTTTTTATCTGATAGTCATGACTGGTTACAAGCTTGTCTGGGTTCTCCCATTTCAAGAAGTGACAGGGAAAGAAAAAAAAGTGCTTCAAAATTATTTAAAAAAAATGATCCAACTGAGAATTAAGTGGTAAAAACTTTATTGTAACGTGAACAAAACATAGTTTGCTTTCAGCTCAAGTTACAGGTCAGTCACAAGCACACCTGTGAATCATTCCTAGTAGGAGCTGCTTTTATGAGAACATTGTGTATAAAATATTTTAAATAAATATGAGGTACAGTTTCGTCATTGAAAATTCAGATTTCTATACACTAGTCTTGTGTTAACATGGTCATAGTAGCCCCAGTAGAATGAAGGCCCTATTGACCAGTATAGAATTAACAAGTCCAACAGCTGTATATGTGGTAAACTTGTATGGCACTTCAATCTCTTTCCTCCTCCTGGCACTCTGGTCATTTTTCGGCACTTTGTACCACGAGTACAACACCTGCAGGCTCACTGTTTTCACCACTTGCCGAGTTCCCACTAATGCTACGACTCCCAAAAGGAAGCGGACGGCGCCTAATGCCAGTGCATTCATTGTTAGTGTGGGCAGGGGTACAGGTAACACCCCTTGGGGCTCAAAAGTCTGCCCCAGCTGCTCGTTCACCCAGTATCCAACAGAGCACCCGGCCCCTACGCCTAAGATAGTGGTGGTGTCCCCTCGGGTGGTGCTGTAATGGTCCAGCTCTGGGTATGTGTAGCTGAGGAAGAGGGGCAGTACCAATGCTACGATGGGGGAGATGCAGCTGGTGAGCTGGAAATGGTCGAAGGTTTCCCAATAGGGGTATGTGAGGAACAAGATGACAGCTGAGATCAGAGCGCCACAGATCACATCCTGAAAGCAGAATAACAGTATTTCATTGTTTTTATTGTCTTAAATTCTAAATGACTACCCTGGCTCTAACACATTATAGTTGGTTTCCAATGTAAAATTAAAATGTATAAACTACAGATGGTTCTTTAACAGATTATGTGCTGGAATATTTCTTCACCAGGCGTAGTGATTTGTTGAAGTCTTGTCACCATGCGGGGGAAGTCACTACCCTACAGTCAGTATCTCAGTGCAAGACACCTATGATACCCAGGGGTCCCTTTAATGTTTATGCAAAGCATTTATATGGACTGTTTCAGGACAGATTACAACATCAATGTTATTGATTTAACCTTTTAAACAGTAACACAGCAGTTTTATCTCCACATATAAGGCCTTCATTCTAGAGTAACTCTATTGTAAACACTTACAGCTCCATCTCTGGTGATATTTTAAAATGTGCGAAAAACCAAAAACAAACATTGGCACATTCTATCCAGTAATCCCCAGGTGAGTCATGTATATTGTATTTTGTAGTAAGAGATTATTTAGTTTAATCCTATTTGTCTGGAAAGAAATCTCCTAGTTTTGTAACTGCCCCAAGCCAATCTGATTAAAAGGAACATATTAGCACATTTATATTCTAAAGGTGTCCATGCAATTTCATTTCTGTTGGTAGGGCACTACCAACTACACAACAATTTGTTATCATAGATTAAATTTCCAGTCACTTAGCATTTTAATGAGATCAGATTTATAGGCATAGAGGTGGTTAATATGCCAGAACATGGAGGGAATAGAGACACTGTAGCTCCAGAGGGAAGCTCTTTGGATTGATTCCTACACATAATGATTGAAATTAAGTTTTAATTGTAAATACTCACAAGGAAATATTGTATTTTTTTTATTTCATTGTGTTATTCTACAGATTTTTAAGGGCTAGTCCTGTTACTATTGATGTCATACACCAGACTTAATTAATAACCAATTAATGTCTCTAACAATAATCATGCTGAGGAAGGGTTTGTGCCGTGCATTATATAATATTCCCTGCATAAATCGTGGTCAGTTCGTCTCATGAAGCAGTGTTTAACGGTGAGGCCGCCCTGATTAATGTGTGCTTGAACTAAATTAATAAGGAGTAACTGTCACTATTGTGGTGTCAGGATTTTCCAACGAAAGAAAGAGCAGCATAAAGTGCCTCCTGAATCAAGAAGCCTGGGTCAAGCCTCCGCCAGACAGTTTAACCAGACATAGGTATGAATAATGAATCCTGCTTTAAGCTTGAATGTTTAATGCTGGTGTGTGTGTGTGTGTGTGTGTGTGTGTGTGTGTGTGTGTGTGTGTGTGTGTGTGTGTGTGTGTGTGTGTGTGTGTGTGTGTGTGTGTGTGTGTGTGTGTGTGTGTGTGTGTGTGTGTGTGTGTGTGTGTGTGTATGTGTGTGTAGGGACTAGCTCACCAAAACTGAATGCATGCCAGTGTAGAGGCGGCTCAGACACACCAAGGAGGACAGCGTCACAGCCAGCAGCAGACCCACCTCAAACTGGAACTGAGACACAAAAACATGTGACCGATATGTAGGTACCTCACACACACACACAGAGACAAACACCCCTCCCTGATTAAGCGGGTACAAAAGATGAAATCTGTGAAAGTGGAATGTCGTGTGTCACATGTGCCTCAAATTCCCAACATTCCTTCATGCAGGCACAACAAGCATCTCCACTTTTTTTTTAAATGTTCTTTCGCCCCCATCCTCCTCTTTTTCCTGTTAGTTTGAAATCATCCATTGGTCAGTCCTCTTAAAAAGGTGACGTGTAAGTCCTTTCTCTGCCAGTCGTCTATTCTGGCAGTTTGACGTACTGCCCGTCATCAAGTCACCGCTCCTTTATTCCTCTACTGTCTCTCCATCCTCTCTTTCCCTCCCTCCTTTACCTACGGCCGCAGGTTTTGTTCCCCCCTCCATTTCAATAACAGTGAGAAGAGAGGCCTTCTGTATTCATTCACCTCCTCCACCCTCCCCTCCTGTTCCCCCTCCTCCACCTCCTCCTCCTCCTCCTCCTCCTCCTCTCTGCCTTTTTTCCTGTGTCTTTTCCTGTCTTTTGCAGCTGGAAGCCTATTCACTGGTAGTTCATGAAGAGAGGTTTTTTCTAATGGTCACAAAGGATGCCGGGGACAGGAGGGGGTCACTCTGTGATTGACTGTCGTGACCTCTGACCTGCTCCGGGAACCGGGCGAGTTAGCCCCAAGGCCTTGTGGCTATTCAGGGGTCCACTGCAACAGCACAGCTACTCATCTGTAGCTATGTGTGCTCTTTTCTTTTCAGGGTGGAATTTTAGGGCCGCATTTAAGTGCTCTACTGTACACGGGTGTCTCGGATTGTTGAGATGATTCCTCTGACCTTGAGGAGAACACTGTAATGTAACCGCAAATAGTCGAAATGATCCCACCGCAAATCAGCCTGACAGCCTCAAAGCCCGGAAACTACTGACCGCTTTCGCTCAATTCTTCATTAAAACACAGAACTTGATTAAGTGAGCCTGTGATTGAGTGTTTTATTGACTTGGCGGTAAGAGTGGGAGACATGAAGAGGGGAAGAGGAGGGAGGTGGAGATGTGGACTGACAGTCATTGACTCACTTGAGTCCATCAGAAGACCAAACAGCAGCTCAACGGGTCTAGCTGATGGTGACTGATGGTGACTGCTGGCCCCGCCCCTCCCTGACCATTGTCCAACGGCTCAGTCAGGGCTCGGTGATGGACAGCGGGGCCACTCCCTTCTTCCCACTCAAGCTGCCATCAACAGGCTCCCCAAGTCCTACTTTGATTTGAGAGAGACGCCGCTCAATTGGCTTGACCGAGATAACACGGATTGGTGCCCCGCTAATCTAAAAAGGGATCAATATAATCCAATGGCAGTTTAATAGCACGGCTAATGAGATGCCCGGGTCAGAATTACAGTTCAACATCCACTTAGCCTCACAGGGCAGAAGCTCTAATGAGGTGGAGGTACACCATTTGCATCAGCGATGGCAGTAATATCGTTTTCATCGTAATGAGCAGTGTAACCAATTATTATTACAATTTCAGCAATAACATTATTCATCAAGACAAGCTGGACTGCAGCCACTTGATCTAATTTTCCTGACAGGTATGAGCTTAATTTGACTGCTCCGGCTTAAAGTGGGGTGTTTTTACTCATCAGGTTTCTGTGTGTGCAAGTATTCCACCAACCTATTACCCATTAGTATTATTATTATTATTATTGAGCAAAACCATGACAACAAGAGTAATTGTCTACATGCTAACAGCTCTGTGAGGCACAGATTTGCTCTTATTTAAATGCATTATGCTAATATGCTCACAATGACAATGTTACTGTACCAATGTTAGCACCTTACTTTAGCTGAGGCTGATGGGAAGGTCACCAGTTTTGCAGATAAGTAAAATTTTGACCTGATATGATGGCGCTAGATAAAAGTTGGGGCATCGCTACACTGATTACAATTCATCCTGAAGAGGACATAGATGCCTTGGCTTTACCAAATTTCATGGCAATTCAGCTACTAGTCAAGACATTTCAAATCAAAACAACCAACCAAAAGTCAACCACATGGAGTTGT
This sequence comes from Scomber scombrus, assembly GCF_963691925.1. NCBI lineage: Eukaryota > Metazoa > Chordata > Actinopteri > Scombriformes > Scombridae > Scomber > Scomber scombrus. The sequence goes on from NC_084974.1 coordinate 6,011,238, forward strand.
TATCAGATCACCAAAGTGATCACCAAAGTCATTAGGATACAGTGAATTCTTGGTGAGCATGATTGTCTGTCATTGTCATTTTTGACTAGAATGAACACTTTGACCTGCTGGTGAACCATGCAAGATTTCATGGCAATCCATCCCATAGTTGTTGAGGCATTTGTCATGTCAAAACTCTGCTGGACTGCATAAAGGTTAGAATATTTAAACTTCAAAAGGTTCCACTCACTTTCTTTTCTAATTTTCAAATGTATTTTACTGTTGAGCTATTTCAGGTAGGACAGTCACGATAACTCATTTTATTGGACGATATATTGTCTCAGAAATAATCACGATAAACGATATTATTGTCATTTGAAGATTTTATATCACTGATATAATGATAATATTATAGCATAATAATGCAAGGGGGGCGGGGGTGGGATTGGACATTGGGCGCTAGACTAGACTCTAAAAACACAAACTGCCATTATGGGCCGGGTCCATGTATCATATGATAAGTCAATATACAGACATGATGATTACGTTATTATACGATAAATCAATAACGTAATTATTGTGACAGGCCTGGGTTCAGGTGGCATCAGGAGACCTATATGGGACCTTGGTCACCTGATCACGGGCTCCCAACAGCCAAGAGTTTAATCACAGCTATCGATGATGCTCACCTGTATCCTGGAGGGGGCGCTCAGTAAAAATGTGAAGGAGATGGCGATGGCGGCCATGGCGTGGGTGGAGGGCAGCCCGTATTCAGCGTCGACTCGTGTCTCCAGCTTGACCACAGGGGGCGAGCAAGGGCGAGGCAGCTTTAGCACATCCTTCATTACCTGGCCGATGTACATCACCATCTGGGGAAAGGAAAATGATAGATACCGAGGATTTAAATCTATGGCTAGCAACTAGATCTGTCTGACCTAGCACTTGTAAGATAAAGAATCTGATTGACAGATTCCGACTAAGTAAGTAATTTAACCATCCCAGTGTGGTATTTTTCTTTCCCAATATAGTTGTCTTCATGCAGTATTCATTTATCAGCTATACTACTATAAAAATCAGTCTGCGGCATCATTACATTTATATAACAAAATGGGAAACAGAAGCGCACTGCAGTGTGCGGCAAAAAGCAGAAATTAGAGATGGAAGGAGTTGATAATAAAATAATGAGTAGAGGAAGCAACATCCGGGTTAAGCTATGCTCTAAAACTAACCACATGCTCTTATAAATAAGTAATCACCTTTCCCGCTCAATAGAAAAAATAAGGGAAAAAATGCACAAGAGTGGAGACCCACCCTGGTGTAGAGTGCGGATGCTGCAGTCATACGGTAACAAAATCTATTGTAAGAAACTGAAAATTGAAGAAGGCAGGGTTTGCTGACACAGCGTCTTCAGCCAGACAAAGGGCTCTTGACACAATGACACAGTCAGTGCAAGGTGTTCGTATGGGTTGGTGTATAGGTACAGGGAGGTGTGTGTGTGTGTCTGTGTGTGTGTGTGTGCCCTGCCAAATGTGCTGCCTATTCTCTTTCATGAGATCCCCAGCGACCCTCGGAAGGGGCAGCCTGCTCCAGCTCCAGGTTTATTTAAAGCTCTGCCTTGTATATTTAATGAATGGCTGTCTTAGCGAGGAGCAAGGAGGCAGCTCAGAGAGAGAGGGAGCAGGACACTAATGTGTGTGTTTAAGGGAGAGAATAAAGAGGTTGTTATTACCATCTCTACTGACACTGCAATCAGGAAATACTTGTTTCCATGGCAAATGAGATATAAAAGTAGGTCCACTGACCCGCTGTTAGTGCAGCAACTTGTAGATATAGAGAGACAAAGAGGCTCAGAGATAGAGAAAGAGAAGACGGAGAATGTGACAGAGGCAGAGATTGAAATTCAATAACACTACAAGGCCAAAAGTATGGACACACCTGAATGTTGGACATGTAAATCCAAAATCATGGACTCCACTCCTCTGATGTCAGACTTTCCACAAGAATTTGGAACATGGCTGCTGAGATTTGCTAGGTCTTGGTGAGGTTGTGGGAAACAAGGCCTGCCTCCCAAAGGTGTTGTATGACAGGATTGAGGCTAGGGTTGTGTGTTCTGTCTAAAATATCATCACCATCTGTTATAGCATTAAGATTTTTCCTTATAGGAGTAGTTTGACATTTTCAGACATTCACTTACTAAGCTGCTTACGCTCTTGCCAAGAGTTATTAAAGAAGTGTTAGGCCTACCACTGATGTGTCAGTGCATGCAGAGCTAGAGCAAAAACAACTAGCCTAGTACGACAGAAACAGACATGACAGCAGCTGTGAAGTTCATGAATACGTTGCATGTTGTTTGCTTAATCTATATTATATTAAATCTGTAGCGATGTCCAATTGTTGCCACTTATCTATCTAACCATTCATCTCCAATAAGGAAAATTTGTACCTAGAGGAGCTAGAAACGTATATGTATCATCGTTTGAGAGAGCGAGGCTAGCTGTTTCCCTCTCCTTCCAGTCTCTTTGCTAAGCTAAGCTATTCAACTCCCTTCGCACTCTATACTTTAACATGAGAATAGTATTAATCATCCGTATATTACTAGGAACTAAGGTGCCTCAGCAGCCCTAGACCAAATGATAGGTTTGGCCAGTGTAAAAAGATGATGAGAATGACATTTATCTTTTCCACATTAATCACCTTATTCATTCCAAAAGCTAAACCTCTCTTTTCCATCTCACCAGTGTAATGCTTATTATTCAAATATTTGCATCTGCCTACATAAGCTGCACCTAGACACAAACACAGATAATAATTGGTACCATGAAGTAGACAATAAACAGATAACAGACTAGGCTGAACCCATTAAGCACGCCTGACCTCATCCATTCACCACGAGTCTGTATTCATGCAACAAGCCATACTGTGTATGCATCATCTACTATGTTCCATCCTCTGCTTTTGAACAATGAGGCTGCCCAGCAGCTCAAGTGCTTGCATGATATGATACCCCCATCCTGCCCCCCCCCCTGCCCTCACCATTAACACAAACATCATATTCAGCTGCCTCTAGTAAAGCCAGCACGCCAGCCTCTCATTGGTGTCTTTGTACTAGTTACATCAAAAGGACTGGCCATGGGACTGTCTGGTCACATTAAAGGAAGAGTTAAAGTCAGGTCAAAATACACATATACACACAACCACTGGAGTGTGTATGTGTGCGTGTGTGTTTCCTTATGAATAAGTGTATTGATCGAGGCCAGTGTGGCTTTGGACTTTGATCTGTCAACATGTGGATCAGACCGAGCCTGTGTGTGTGTGTGTGTGTGTGTGTGTGTGTGTGTGTGTGTGTGTGTGTGTGTGTGTGTGTGTGTGTGTGTGTGTGTGTGTGTATGCTGGTAAGATGGGCTATTACAGAGGTCACTGTTTGTGTGGAGAACACACATACACACACACACACACACACACACTTTTACTTTTTTCCTTTAGTGACATGATAAATAGCGGGTTGGGTTATTAGTTCATATTTGTGACGCGTCATTCGGGCCAGTTAAAAAACCACAACAACAAAAAAGTGACCACAAAGTGACTAAAAATGAGAATTCTACTCACATACACTGGGGATAATATTTGACACATTAAAGCAGTATTTTGCCCTTAAATGTCTTAAGTTGTAGAGCAACTAGTTGACAGTGGAACTCAACAGTAAACGGGTATTTTGAGAGTCATGCTGCTGTCGGCTCTGTTGAATTGAAAATGAAATTTTTATACGTTCCTCCATAATATGAGTCTTAAGCTAATATCCCAAATCCCCACAGCATGGTTTCTGCATTTACTGAGATTGGCCTTAATTAGACTGCAGAATCTTTTGATCTTCTGGGTACCGTTTTTAAAGTTGTGCTCAGTCATTGCTGACCTGTTCATTGACTTACAATCCTCTTGTGTGTCATAAACTTCTTTTTTTTGTCCAGAATGATTCTGTCCAGAGTTTTGTACAGTTTCTGCTTTACTGAGTGGACCCTCTTTTTCTAAATACAATCCTTCATCTCATTTTTGTCCTGGTTATTTCAAAGTATTATGAACATCTAGCATAACAAGGCTACATTTTGCAGAACTTTGTTTTATGTCATCCTCTCTCTGCACATTTAAGGATTAAATAAAATGCTAAAATACCAAAAAACACATAAAAAATGTTATTACACCAGTAAAACCTGTATGGAGCCCAGTTTATTTGTCCCAACGCACCAATATTCCTGACCCCAGTGCTTAGTTTCACTCTAAACATTCTCCAAATATCCATCTTTTAGTGTATGACCTATGTGCCATTATGTTAAAGTATAAGATGAGATTTACAGACAGCACAGGTAGGTGTATCATTTGCATAACACTGCGGTACAGTGATACCATACAACAGGACGATGTAATTCATGACCATATGGTTAATGACAGTAACTGTTTTCTAAGTCAACCAAAGTCACTTTGCAAGTAAAGCCAACAGAGGGTAGTGAAGGACACATGGGTACGTGTGTGTGTGTGTGTGTGTGTGTGTGTGTGTGTGTGTGTGCATGTCATTCATGGGCCTGTAATGCGTTTGCTCATGCATACAAGTCTTAATTTGCATGGGTGCACTTCAATCGAGTTCTGTGTGTATGTGTATGTGTGTGTGTGAGAGAAAGATAGACAGGAGAGAGTAGAGAGTAGAGAGCCCCCCGTGAACCTTAGATAACTCCACTGGCACAATGGCAGGGTGCTGTTAGAAGTTAGAAGTGCGGGGTGATGCGCCCCGAGGGCTGACAGACCAAATGGCTGGTCCAGAGAGAAAAAGCTCAGAGCGCTGATGAGGCCAATAAAACACTCTGCTGGTAGACTAGGGGGAGGAGAACACGGGGTAAAGCTGGTAATGTCTAACTAGAGGGAGGGGAATGAGTGTGTTTAGCAGGCGGAGATGGGGAGTGTGTGCATGTGTGTGTGTTGTTGTTTATGTGTGTTGGAGAGGAGTTCACACAGGGGCCTGGTGTAGCCAAGATGCCAGAAGAATGCTACTGCTACCCCTGGGGGGGGGGGGGCAAACAAGGGGTTCAGACACAGGGCACCCACCAAGCGCTCGAGGCGGGGACACAAAGGGCACAAAAACAAACTGCCCGTCACACACTCTGCAGGAGCGAGGGCTTATGGCTGTCTGTGTCTGTCTGTGTGTCTCTGGAAGTGTCAAATACACTATCTGGGAACAAGTTTGACATGTTTTGAGGGTCTGTTATATTGTGCTAGATTCTGTCAGAACATACATCTAAAAAAAAAAAAAAGGGGCGATCCTAACAGTCTTTTGCCACTGATATGTCCTCATGTGTGGCCTCTCACCATGTCAGGGGCCCCCGGTCAGCCTGGCCCCGGTGGCCCCGGGCCTGGGGATATATGGACATGGTGGTGTCATAGACAGGTCACGTGAGGGGGTGGGGGTGGGGGGGTTGAAGGATGAAAGGAGGTCTAAAGGTGAAGAAAGAGAGAGACGGAACTGCAGAGAGAAGAGAGGTGGCATTGTGAAACTGGATGGACATTAGAGCGGAGTCTGGTGCAAGGGCATGCTGAAGTGGTCTGACTGACATGTTCACACACACACACACACACACACACACACACACACACACACACACACTCTCAAGCTATGACTCACAGTCCACATATTGACAAGGCGTCGGCAGAGGAAGGGGTCGAGGTTCCAGTGTATGCAGGGCAGAAAGGTGATGTAGAAGATTTCGTGGCCCAGTCCGGACGAAAAGAGGAAGAGGAAGTGCAGCGGCCAGTTCTTCACTTCATACTGAGGCTTGCTGCATGCCTGCACAGAATAAACACCTGTGAATATTATGAATATGAGATACAGTACATAACAAAACTGAGTACAACCCTTGTCAATATCACTAAAAAGTTGAATAATTACAAATCCTTTCCACTTAATACATTTTTTAGACAATTAAGCCAACTCACTTGAAAACACCAGAATGTGTGAGTAATTAGACTATAATGAAAGGTCCATATTTAAGAAAGAACTGCAACAAAATTTAGCTCACCCTTCATCAGTGAGAAAATACTCTTCAGGTACTCTATTGGAGTCAGGTCAGGGGACATACTTGTCTAGGACTCTTTTGTCTTCTCTAATAACTCTACTGTGAGTTTTATGGTGTGTTTGGGATCATTGACATTGGGTATATACACTTTCATTCATGGTGACCCACCTCCATGTTTCATAGTTGGCACTACATGCAGTTACCGTGGTTGTCCAGACCAGGTCTACGCCAAACATGCTGGACCCCATCTGATCCAAACTCATTAGGATAAAGCATGTGCAGCCAATATTCATTAGGCTCCTTTTCATGTTCTTTGGCAAAGTTTAATCTTGCAGTTTTGTGCCATTTGGTGAGCAACGGTTGACTTCATGGAATGTCCGTTGCACTGTCTGAGCAGTCACTGAAACACCAGTTTTCACACATAATCCTTTGCGCCAAGTCAGAAGTACTCGCCTGTCTGTTTTTCAGTGCAAGGTTGTGTAAATAGTGAATTGTGCATAGTCAGACGGCCACTGCGCCTTGTGTTATTGGGAGTATGGGTCCTCCTTTACCTTCTAAACACTGTTGCAACTGTGTTTTGGCTTCTGTTTAGTACCCTACTGATGATCTTTTACCATCCCCCTTAAAAGGCGGAGCCAACATGGTGGCCGGGGGTGGCACTGGCCCCCCCTGGAATCTGATTGGCCACCCCAGGTGCCCCCCCCACCACCACTGTTGGAATGTACTTGGTTGTTATACATTTTCTGCTAGTAGAATTGTTTTCCTATCCAAAATGAACATTTTTCTGTGATTTGATATTCGCCAAATTATTTAATTGTTTGCATGAGGCATTATCTTCACTCTGTCCAGTCTGACCCACCATCAAAAATGTTCTACACTCGCCCTTGGCCTCTGTTGTGATTAGTGAGCACCATGTGTTCCACACTGGGGTTCATTCAAGCACTGTGTCAGAGTGAACAAACTCATCGAAACTAAGAAGGTGGGTGGACCTTCAGTAGAAACAGTTTTGGCATCAATACTGTATCATTTATTATTATTACGAGTCTAGATCCGTTTTTTTTCTCTATATGTGCCACCCTTCCTGAGACTGTGCCCCAGCCTGGCCCTGCGCCCCCATCAAAAATGTTCTAGATCTTCCCCTGCCTCCCATCTTCATGAAGTCTTACAATCTGGTTTCTTACTTGTTCAGGTGGTCTGTTACCATGGGGAGCCATGTTGCATTAGACACAACCCAGGCCAAAGTGGAGAGAGTTGTGTTCACAGGTTGTTTTTACAACCTTCTTCAGGCAATTAGTCTACTCAGGTATACTCATTTTTGTTACATTGAGGCCTGTATTTTCAATGTAGTCTATCTACCCTGTTTGTTTTTAATTACAAATAAGCTCAAACACCCGACACCTCGCCCTAATAATACTGCAATTATTGTATAATGTTGACGTGTACTCAGTTGTGTCATATACCAGGCATGTCTAAACCAATCCATAAAGGGCTGTGTATCTGCAGGTTTTTGTTCCAAACCAATCAAGGGCGCAAATGATTTGACCAATCACCTGTCTGAAGACTGAGATCAGTGGATTAAATGAATCAAACCTGCAGCCACACGACCCTTCATGGAATAGTTTGGACATGCCTGTTATATACCGCATAATGCAATCACAGTTTTAGGTACATTTAGATTTCCCAACTAATCTTGCAGTCACACCCCATATTACAGACACACCCGAATCTTCTCTGCAACCCTTTCTTACATTTTGAGTATTATATCCAACATATAATGTCTTTACTCAGCTGATTTAAGCACATGGCATTTATAAAGTACCTAGTGTTTTTATGGCTATTGTCTTTGTGTAAGCACCATGATCCTACTTTAAAAGGAGTAGTTAAGCAATCTAGTCGTGTACTTTCAAAAGGTTATGATACTCAGAAGAGGCATATTAAAAGAACAGCCATACAGAGGCCACATTTAACAACACTCTATAAGTGTTCCATTGACATGATCATGAACTGAAGTTCCTATGCTAGAAAGTAACTCACTTTTAATACATAATCTGTCCCAGAAAAGGGAGACTAAAGAATGTAAACACAGCTTGTCATTGTGCAGATGAGAGATGAGGATGTGGGGGCTGACAGAAACAGCTAGACAAACGAGAAAAGCCAGTCAGAGCTTGGTTTTCACAATCTGTAATAAATCCAAACGTTCGTTTTAGTAAATCCTCAAATCTAAGAGCGTCTATTGTATGGTTTAACTCTTACTTCCCATTTTTAAGACTTTTTCGGCAGTTTTATAATTAAGGCTTGCACTGAGCTGTCATATATAAAAAAATATCTTAATTTATTCCTTTAAATTATTAATTTATGTTATTATACCCACTAATGTTTGCATGTAATCCAATGCAATTTAATCCAGCAGAAGTGTTGGTTTCTTATTTTAATTAACATATCGTTTTAAAGATGAGTTCACTGACACTGAGATAACCAGTTTTTCGCAGTTTAACACTTACACCAGTTGTACATCCATTTTCCTTGTATTTATAATTTGAATTGTTGTCCTGGTGCTCCCAACTTCTCCTCAGCTGTCCACGTGGTTTCTCATCTTGGTCAGGTGTTTCAGTCTCAGAGCGGGTCATCTCTTGGCTGTGATGCCCGGCTTCGGCGAGGAAGAGTCCGCATCGTCTCTGGAACCCCGCCACAAGCTCCGAGTCATGGAGGTCAGCCAGCAGCTCCAGCATCTTAAGACAAATGAAGCTTCACTGCTGCTTAATGTGGATTTTAAATCAGAAGTAATCATGTAAGGTAATATCTGCCCAGACAGGACGCATCACAAGGGGAAGGCTGCAGAGCTGCGTACAGGTGCGGCCGCTCTGTGTCACAGGTGTGCGCGGCGGGGCGGGGTTAGAAGCAGGCGGGACCAATAGTTTGAAGTATGTTTGTATAATGTTTGTCCGACCTTTACACTGAAATGGTTCACACAAGAATTTACGGCAAGCGGAAGGATGATTTATTGCATGGGCCGCCCATGATAGTAGCAGAAGAAGTAACAGTCCAGTGGTCCAAAACTAGGTCATGCAATTAAAACAGCCAAATAAGAATATTGGAATGAGTCTAGGATAGGATAACAATCAATGGCCAATATTTTGGCCTATCATAAACCTCTGACCCAGTCATTTGTTTTCCCCCTTATCCTGGCTAATGATTTTACACTACATGCATATATACGTGTGTGTGTGTGTGTGTGTGTGTGTGTGTGTGTGTGTGTGTGTGTGTGTGTGTGTGTGTGTGTGTGTGTGTGTGTGTGTGTGTGTGTGTGTGTCAATCAATCAATCAATCAATCAATCCAACTTTATTTATATAGCACCTTTAATATAGGCTAGTGTAGTTCCAAGTGTTTTACAGTTAGCTGATTGACAAGCTGATAATAACATAATCAAGGTAATAAAAACAAAGAACAGATTAAAAGACAAAAACTTACACCAATGCACGCAAGAGAAAATAAGAATTATTTTTTTCGAACATTTAAATAAAATAAGTAAAAGATAAAATAATTAAATAAATAAGTAGGCTAGAATAAGAGAGAATGAGAAAAAAATGTAAAGTAAGAGTAAAAAAATCTAGGTTAAAATCTAGATTAAAAAGAAAAAAGAGAAGTCAAATGAAATAAAAGATGAAGTTTAATAAAAGCTGGACTAAAACTAGGTTAGAAAGAAGATTAAAAGACAAAAGAAACAGACAAATAAAAATGATAAATTGTGGATGAGAGAGAAGGACATGAAATTCAATTTATTAAATTTGATTAACTTGTTTCTAGAAAATATGAGTACATTTTTCAGGTAAAATAAGAGACTCGCTGATCCTCCCTCATCAGCAGCAGCAGCAGCAGGATGTCACAGGCTTTAGGCTTGTTCCTGTTGTTCCAGAGCTGTTATCAATCTCTCACTGACAGAGATCCAGTAATTGTTGGCTAATTGCTTAAAGTCATTTCAAAGCAGCAACATTTAGACTATTCTTGAGCACATATACAGTACATGTAGGCTGACTGAAGCTCTTCCTGGCCATCATTTAGACTAGTTATCCCTAAAGTGGATTCTTTCAGCAGGTCCTCGGATGTGCTGGAAAAAACAAGGAGGTAATGTTTACTAGAAATTGCCCACATTCGCCAGTATACAACAGTAACAACAAAGGGATCCACTCCCACCACTATTTACTCTCCCAAACAGTTATATAAGCATAATTCCATAAAAGGTCAAATTTCCTGCCTTGAGTTTCTGGCCTGTGATGTTACTCCCTGATTCAGAACTATATGTCCCTTCCAGGACACTCATCAATTGTCATGTCACCACACATCCATACATCAAGCAGGAAATATCATTTTAGAGATATGAACCACAGGACATATATAAAAGCATGTAACAAACAATATGTATCATAGCTATTTAGCTTTTATTGAATATTACAAAAAAGTCAAATTAAATATTTATACCTGATAGTTCAGTGTCAGTGATTGAATCAATTTGACATACAGCTTGATGTAAAAGGATTTTAGATAACCTAAAGAAAGCTTCAAATTACAGGCTTCCATGAAATATGTGTGTTTTTGTACAGAAACCATACTGAGATGTCTGGAGCCTCCACCCTTATATGGTTGAGAAATTGAAAAGCTTTAGAGCGACTTCCTATTGTCAAATTTTATAATATAGTTAAATGTCATTGTTTCATTCTGTCCCTTGTGACGCAAGACAAAGCAAGGTTGGCTCGAAGTTTTTGGTGGTTCTTTGTCTGAGTCAAGGCACACTTTGTTACAGGAAACAGTCAATTGACGCCCCCAGTTGACCAAATTAGCACATCCTATTGTCTGGTATTGTGTGGGCTACGTAATTGCGCACGGCTGTCATAGCTGGTCCCTGAACAGCCAGAGGACACGCACACACACACGAATACACACACACAAACACACACAAACACACACACACACACGCACATTCAGACTGAGAGAGAGAGAGAGTCATGTTTCCATCACTTCAGAGGACATCATATTTACGTAAATTCATTTCCTGTAGACTTAACCTAACCTTAACCATAACTAACACATGCCTAACCCTTTCCCTTCCCCTGACCTTAAAGGGGACCTATTGTGCTTTTCCTTATTTTCAGTTATATAATGTTACAGTGTTGGATGTTCATACTAGATGTGGCCAAAGTGCCAAATAATGAGGTATATGTATGTAGAAGTAATCCCTGTGAGCAAAAAGCATCAACTCCTCTGAACACTCCGTTTCCAACTGTTTTTCTACTTTACACCTGAGCTGATGTCAGCTTGTGACAGATTTCTTTATATGCCCATCTGCTCTATGCACAGCACGTAAGTTCACTGCGCCGCTCCGCTAATGTTATGGTGTTTTTCCATTGTTTTGGGGGACAAAGCACTATTGTATTGTACAGATGTTTGGTAAATATTCACTTTTGAGTTTTTAAGGTGATGAGCCTCCATTGCAAATAAGTTGTGTCCACAAACCAAACTGTAAATAGTCCACAAGTACTAGAGAGAGCTGGTGAGTGGTACAGGTTAGGTGTGATCAAGCCTTTCTTGAAGTCCATCTCCTCGTGCTTTAACTTGTCCTACAGGATGGCACTGTTTCCTTCTGTCACAATGAAAACTGCACCTCTTCCAGGTTTTAGGGATACAAAGTGATAGCTTGTGATTTTGACCCTGTGTTTGGCTACTTATGCGCATGTTAGGCTACTGAAAGGTCAAGGCCATGCATTTTGTTTTACCCTTTTTCTTTTTTAACATAAGGGACAATGTGTCTCTTTGACTTGTGTGCCTCACCTCGTTGCTGAATGAAGCAAACGTCACTGCAATCATGATCAAAATCGCTCCGTAAATATTATGGTGTTGTTCCATTGTTTTGAGGGTCTGTTGAAGGTGTCTTCATCAAACATCATCATCGCTGTGGCTGTTTCTGCTTGTACTGTTCCTCCCTACATTATTTCTAACCCAAATATCTCAATATCTTGTTGTGTCCACTGGTTTTTAGCGCAACCAACCAAACTCGGGACATGTTTAGTATCCTGTAAATTTAGTCATTTAGAAGTATTTCATATGAAGCAGTAAAGCATGAAATATTTGGGTTTTCATCAGCAGTAACTTAACACAATTCTGATACGGATGGCCAATCAGAACAGATTGGGCTCAAAGAGACTGGAGCTAAAACTGCCAGTTAGAGACAGAGGCTGAACTGAGGGGCTGCATAAAGGACCAGTATGAGCTAGATAAGGAGATTGCAAAGATACTTTAGTGGAGCCCCAGAATAAAGAATATAGAGCTGGAAACATAACTTTTAACCAAATCTTGCTTTTTGTCTCCATAAAGGAGGCGAGTCCCCACAACATGACTGTAAATCGATGTATGTCCCCATAACGTGAGGAATACCTGGACCACACACCCACCCACCCACCCACCCACACACACACACACACACACACACACACACACACACACACGCACACACGCACACACACACACACACACACACACACACACACACACACACACACACACACACACACACACAGACACACACACATTGTCTCTCTTTAACTGGACTTTAAGGCGACACACCGCCGCCTGCTTCTCTCTCTCTCTCCCTCTCTCTCTCTCTCTCTCTCTCTCTCTCTCTCTCTCTCTCTCTCTCTCTCTCTCTCTCTCTCTTTCTCTCTCTCTCTCTCTCTCTCCCCCCCCCTGTTTGTGGGATGCTCGGGCTCTCTGGATGGATGAGCCCTCGCATCGGAGTCACCACCATTACATCATCCGTTCCCACACAGCCGAAAACACCGAACGAGAGCTTTTTAATATTTAACCGGGATCCCGATCGTTCAGACCTAGCGGCGGGCGCCCTGCTCTCCATAAAGGACTCTGTGCAGGGGATTATAAAAACACATCAACAGCGTCTGCGGGGATGATGGCGTTTCAATGAACAGGGAGGAGAGGAGGGGGCGAGGAGGAGAGACGTGCGCCGTCATCAGCATCTGTCCGCCAGCTCCCTTTGTGTTCATCGGAGAGTGTGAATGGCGAAAGATGACATGGCAGAGGTAGATTTGGCATCAAACGGAGCGGAACCCCCAGGCGAGGCCCCCACAGCGGTCCCCTACGAGGAGTATGAATGCAAAATCTGCTACAATTATTTCGACCTTGACCGCAGGGCTCCTAAGATCCTAGAGTGCTTGCACACGTTCTGCGAGGAGTGCCTGAACACGCTTCACCTCCGGGAAGAACGGCCATGGCGCATCAGCTGCCCCGTCTGTCGCCACCGGACTCCGGTGCCAGATTATCGGATACAGAACCTGCCCAACAACACCAAGGTGACGGAGGATTTCCCCCTCTACATAGACTCGGACCCTCTCCCTCAGGACGCTTTGCCTCCGTACCCTCCCCCCCTGCACCCGGCTCTCGTTGCGCTCCGCCGGGAGGAGGCGTCGGGGACGTCCAGCGCCAGCCAGGCGACTGCGTCCACCACCGTGTCCACAGTCACAACCCTCTCCCAGGACTCGGTGCGCTACGACAGCTGTCAGAGCTGCAAGAGAGTGGCGCTGACCACCGGCTGCGTGTGCGTGATCTTCTCCTTCCTGTCCATGCTGGTGTTGCTGTTTATGGGCCTGATCTTTGTGCACAGTCACAGCATTCCTCCCTCGCCCGCGGGACCCATTTGCTTGTCGGTAGCCAGCATCCTGGCCATGTTCTCGGTTGTCGTCACATGGCTGATCTGCTGGCTTAAATACAGACCGGACCATGAGACAGGCCGCTCATCTGCTACCAGTAACTCCAGGAGAAACGCTTGATAGGCTGCTGGCTGTGCTGACTATTGATGGAGATGTTGTACTGTTGGGTTGTGTGGTTATGTACATATACTGGCGACTGATACTCCTGCTCCCTTTACTTTTTCTAGGAATAAATATCGTCCTAAATGGCCTTTTATCAGTATAGCAAACACCCAAAAGGCCTTCCTGTTGTTTGGAGCAATAGGCCGACACCGATATGATCCTTGATAATCTTTTTTCCTCAAGTTTATTCATTTGAAATGGCAGTGGGCCCCAGCTGACTGGGCGTCCTGATGAATGAACTTGTCCAAGACTACTTGATGTAGGGGTGAAGCTGTGGTTGGCTTTGATGACTGAATGTGAAGTGCTTATTTCCCACCCTATCCTGATAAATATGCATATCCCTCACTCTGCCACTTACTGTATGATAACTGTCCATGATGATTCACTCTTATATCTCAACAAAGCACTATTGTATTGTACAGATGTTTGGCAAATATTCACTTCTGAGTTTTTAAGGTGATGAGCCTCCATTGCAAATAAGTCGTGTCCACAATCCAAACTGTAAATAGTCCACAAGTACTAGAGAGAGCTGGTGAGTGGTACAGGTTAGGTGTGATAAAGCTTGAAGTCCTTCTCCCTGTGCTTTAACTTGTCCTACAGGATGGCACTGTTTCCTTCTGTCACAATGAAAACTGCACCTCTTCCAGGTTTTTCTATCTGGCAAAGCTCATAGGGATACAAAGTGATAGCTTGTGATTTTGACCCTGTGTTTGGCTACTTATGCGCATGTTAGGCTACTGAAAGGTCAAGGCCATGCATTTTATTTTACCTTTTTTTTTTTTTTTTTTAAACATAAGGGACAATGTGTCTCTTTGACTTGTGTGCCTCACCTCGTTGCTGAATGAAGCAAATGTCATAGTAATCATGATTAAAATCATGCACGGACCCCCCCCCCCCCCCCCCTCCCCAAAAACCCTGCAACAGACAGCATCCAGCTGCGGTGTCAGCAGGGATTTCCTCCTTCTGTCACATCATTTACACATCGGAAGTTGAAAACAGGGTTTCCAACATGGAGCTGCCTCCCAGCCCGAGCACCTTTTTATACTTATGAAAAATGTGGGTCTTTGCATCTGGCTTTGAAGAAAGGTTGGGAAAGATATGGGTGTCTAAATGTGTTTTAACAGGTAATCCCAGGCTAAAGTCCACCGTCAGCTGCTTCCAAGTCTGAGTTAACTCTTTAGCTTCCTTCAGAACCCCATGTGAGAATCTAATGTATCTACATCTTGACAGGTGAGACACAGCGAAACCACTCCTAAAACGATACATTTTGGTGTCTTTCTGGCCCCTTATGAGATTGTCAGGTGTGATAATTATCTCTAGAAAAGAGCCTCGTCAGCTGTGTGGCTGAGATTACAGAGGTACACTGCACAATCGGAACCTGCACAAGTCAAATATTCAACTTTACAAAGCAAAACGTAATGTTATTTGCATTGTCTACATCGTGTGTCTGAATCACAGCAAACACTGAATGAACTTTTTCAGTGAAATCAGCCTCAGACGACACACTATAATCAAAAAACCTACAACTCAAGGGCCTATTCTGGGAAAATGTAATATTATTGTGAAGCGTTGGTGAATTCTGTGTTTCATTGTTGTTAAATCTATATAATTATTTATTTATAATACAACATTCTTGATTATGGCAAACCCTTACACTGACAAACATGGTTGTGGTCCATGGAGCATGTGAATTGCACTCCTGGGTTATGCTCTGGCTCCCTAACCCTCCATTGTCAGCATCTAGGTGTTGAGATGAATTCAATTCGGACACCAACGTGTTTTTAGTTGTTTTTAGTTTTTTAACCGAGCACTTATTACCCTCACGCTCTCATTGTATCCCCTACCTCACCGCTCAGGAGAGGAAAAAACAAAAAAAACAGTTCGATATGATTCTTAAATATAACCCCACTCAATCTGATTACCTTGCTTGATTCAATCATCCTACTCAGCCTTTTTCTCCCCCCCACCCCAACTTCTAGATGATGCACTTTCACCCTCTTATTTGACACAAGTAACGGGGGTACCTTTGACAAAATGTAAGCATATTGTATTTATTTCAGAGGACTTAGAAAATGTTGTTGGTTTTTATGAAAATCTGTGGATGTTGTTAAAGTACCAAAATGTATTTGCACAGAGAAATGGTCTTGGTGTGTTATGCTGTTTTACATACATAAACACATTTCAGTAATAAAGGAAACGTGAATACCCATTGCATTTAGTCATTGTCTCAGTACAGCTGATAGAATAGCCTGCTACCAAGCCTGTGTTTTATCATGCTCGGTCTTACATAATGACTGGTAATATAACTGAATATGATCCAACTTGACACATTTAGTATCCTGCTGTGCATCAAATCTGCCCCCTACTGGAAGACAAAGGATGCTGCATGCTGTAAAAAGTAAAAGGGGAAAAAAAGAAAGAAATGAAAGCAGTAATCCCTCCCCTCAGTGTCAGCTCTGTGTTTAGCTGCATTTCTCATGTAGGTCTAGCAGTCTAAACGTGTGGTGACTAAAGCTTAATTAATAATAATAACAATAATAATAATAATAATACATTTTATTTGAGGACGCCTCTCTGGGCACTCATGGACACCGTATAATAAATAAATAAAACAATAAATAAAAAAAACAATAAGAAACAAAACAGATAAAATACTGTGTAAATGAGAAAAAAGGGGTAAAATGAGATAGTGCAGTTCTTGTTAGGTGGGGTATGCAATTCTAAATAAGTGAGTTTTTAGCCTTGATTTGAAGAGAGGGAGAGAGTCCAAGTTCCTGATGTCCAGTGGAAGTGAGTTCCAGAGTTGGGCAGCAGAGCTGCTGAAAGGGTGGGGGGTGGGGTGGGGGACAGAGAGGTGGATGGAGGAGGCAGATCTGAGGAAATGGGAAGGGCTGGCGATGTGGAGGAGGTCAGACAGATAAGGAGGGGGAAAGTTGTGGATGGCCTTGTGGGTGGATGGAGGGGGTTCTGGTGACAATTGGAGCTGCAGAGTTCTGAACCAGTTTAAGTTTTTGGAGGTATTTGTGAGGTAGACCAAAGAGAGAGTTGTAGTAATCCATGCGGGAGGTGACAAGGATAGCAGTGGAGTGGGGAGAGAGGGAGGGGTGGGGGTGATTAATATTATGTAAATAGAAATATGCAGACCGGGTGATGTTATTGATATGTGATTGGAAAGATAATATGCTGTCGAGGGGAGGGGGAAACACAGGAGTGGTCTATGATGAGGGAAAAACTGTCAGCTTTGGAAAGGCTTGATTTTGTGCCAATGAGGAGGATTTCAGTTTTATCACTGTCAAGTTTGAGAAAGCTGGAGGAGAACCAGGATTTGAGTTCACTGAGGCAGTCAGTGAGGGAGGAAGGTGGGAGAGTGGAATTGGGTTTGCTGGAGAGGTAGAGCTGGGTGTCATCCGCGTAGCAGAGGAAATGGGTGTCATATTTGCGAAAGATATTGACGAGGGGGAGGAGGTAGATGATGAAGAGTAGGGGCCCCAGGACGGAGCCCTGGGGCACACCAGTGTTGACGGGGGACGACTGGGAACTGAAGGATTGGAGTTGTATGAACTGAGTGCGGCCTGAGAGGTAGGTTTTAAACCAGTCAAGGGGTGTGTGTTCGATACCGATGGAGACTAGTCTGTTGAGGAGGATAGTGTGAGAGATGGTGTACAAAGGCTGCACTCAGATCAAGGAGGAGGAAGATAGTGAGTAAACCAAAATCGGCTGTCAGGAGGAGGTACTTAGTGATTTTGATTATTGTAGTTATTAGGGTCAGCACCAGGTTTTTTCAATATTGGAGTGATGGCAGCAGTTTTGAAACGTTTAGGAACGATTCCAGTGGAGAGTGAGGAGAGGATGATGGCAGAGATGAGGGGGAGCAGAGAGGGGACGCAGGCTTTCACCAGAACTGTGAGGAGAGGATCTAACTGACAGGTGGAGGGCTTGGACTTTCGGATAAAATCGGAAATATCTGAGTCAGAGGGGAGCTGAAAGGAAGAGAATGAATGAGATGTCAAACGGGGGTTCAAGGGAGGTGCTGATGGAGGAGATTTGGCCCAAGTGCAGGTGGATCTGCTGAATTTTCTCAATGAAAAAGGACATCAGGGAGCTACAGAAAGCAGTTGAGTACAGGTGGGGTGGGAGAGAGGCTGAGAATATTGTTGAGAAGAGCAAATAGTATCTTGGAATTACCTTCATTTGAACAGATTATGCCGGAGTAGTGGTTGAGTTTTGATTAAAAGCAAATGCTGTTTATGCAATAGGTGCTGGATGCTGATGTGCTCTTAGTACCACAGGGTGAGATTTTTCATAGTGTGTTTACCTGCTCATACAAGGCTCCCTTTTAGTTGACTTAAATTAAGCCATTCAGCCACAAGATTTTCCCCTCATAAAAATCTTTAAAAGATTTTTTTTTTTTCAAACAAAATAGATATAAACACATGCTCACCATTCACCGTCTAATTAATGGTTCATCTTTAGGGCATATAATGTAGGCCTATGTATAATAACCCGAACTTCCATGCCTCATAAATTTAAACTGTCACACTGCCTCAAAAATATACTTCCTTCCTCTCTTTCATACTTTGAACATAAAAAAGTAAACAAGTCTCAACTGATGGGTTGAAGCAGCGCAACACTAAAGTCTATTGTATCTGTCGGCCTTGCTGTATTTTTCAATTAGCCACAGTTACACTGATTACTGGGAAATAGTTGGAGGCAAATGTGTGTTTCAAATTAGCCATGACAACAAACAAAATCACACTATATGTTTTTGTAAGGCTGGCCAAATGAATTATAATGGATTTCATTAGATATTTAGGTGTACCATTAATGTATACTAGACATATAATAATAGGAATTCCTATTCGCTACTGAGGTGCAACATAACATGAAACTGTCAGTCAACAGCAATTTGACAGAAGAACAGCATATACTGACTTTCTGGTTTGTTTTGTATTCCCACGTCATACTTCGTCAGTTATCAGTAATACATTAGGCTTCACCACAAAACTCTCAACGTTTAAACTATGTCAGGAATCCGTAAATTGTGATAAAAAATATACTAATAATTATGTAATGAATTCATTTTAATATTTAAAAATATATAAACTAAATGAACTTACACGGATGTTAGGATTTTACCACGAATAAATATGCTGAGTACAATAACACATCACTACATACTCACTTTTGAATCAAATAATATTCAATTGATGGTATGAAAAATACAATAAAGTTTACAAAATCATATTTTTTTATATTATGTTTGGCTCAAAAGTACATCCAGATAGCGGAAGGAGTACTAATATCTTTCAAAAATAATAACAACACGGTATAGGCTATAACAAATCCCCACGAGTAAAAGTCAAGCGTTCAAAAACTCAACTTAATTAAAATAGACGGATTAGGTTAAAATACCAGGAGTAAAAGTACTTTTTTGTGTGCCAAATAGCACTTTTCAGAGTGCTATGTTTATCATGTACCGGCCTGTATTATTTAATATTATTACAGAGGCATTAGCGTGCAAGCAGCGGTTATGGAATTAATTTTAGAGGCCTATCATGTTGCTTACTCAATAACAGTGCATCAAACTTCATACATTGATCATATATCTCATATGCTAAAACTTCAGAGTAAGTAACTCAAGCACTGGGTCATATTTAGTTGGGTAAAAAAGTACAACACCCCTCCGAAATGTAGTAGAGTCGAAGTATAAAGTAGCATATCACGCGCAGTCCACCACTTCCTAACACTGTATGAATTATTAGCCCAGCGTGGTGCAACATAAACTTAATTGATTTGACAAATATGTGTTTGTAAATGGGCCTCCACGCACACAGCATGTGATGCAACTCATTTATTTCTCATTAAGCAAGATTTCTGACTTTGAATTTCATCCTCCGGTAATGGATTGGACACGGAGATTCAGTGTCGCTTTAAAAGAAAAGGGCCGAGGTATGCATCATGCCTCACTCTGTTTTTCATTTGCCCCCTCTGTTTTCTAAGGCTGTAATATCCAATTTCAGTAAGATCACTGACACTCCCAAATCGACACGTTCGTCTGCGTTAAAAGACTGATGCTTTCCCCCTCCTCCAATTTCTCCTCCTCCTCCTCTCTTTAGGAAATTACTCAAAACTAAAGCGAGAAACAAACATAACTCACATCTCATACATACAACTATAAATCAGCTTATCATAACATGGATTCTGTGATTCAAACTGATGAAAACCTTAAAAAAGCGTTAACTACTCATTTCTATTTGCGTTCATCCAGCCAAAGCGCACGCATGCGATGAGAATTTGGCATGAATTAAAGGCTGGAATAATGATTTACAACAATATAACAATTAAGCAATTCTTCAAGGCTCATCAGCTTCATTACAAATGTAAAATCGGTCAAAAACAAACTCACATTTCCCCCTCTCTTTGAAGTTATGACAACTTGCAGGACTCAATTATCTCTGCGCATGATAATCATCTTCTGCCTGCAGATAATGACAATCTCCTTAGCAGGTGAAAGACCCCCCGTTAGCGCTGCTTATTTTAAACCCAGCGTCCACCCATTGTCCGTGCGCTATTCCTGACAGCAAGGACAACATTTGAAGTTCTTTTTTTGGTCAGAAGCCTTGCTCAAAGAGGCGAATGTTAATTGAAACTACAGTACTTAAAGCCTGTGGGATTCCTCTTCAGTGCGTAAATTAAGGTGAATGACAGTGAACCCCAATGGGGGGGCTCCCTATGAAGTAGGGGCCCCTGTTATTGCTCCGTATAGGTGAGTGAGCTGAGACATGAAAGAGCTGGTCAGGTGCGTGGGGCGCCTTTCAGTTCTTCTTGTTGTTGTTGTGCATGAGTCACACGAAGAGGTTTCAAGTCTTCAGAGGTAGGGGAAATATTTTTCTAACCGCCCTTCCATTCACGGAATATTTTTGTATATTGTGATCGTAAATCTATATATTTACCAATTTGTTTTCATCGTCTTGAATTCTGTCATGATTACTTACTTAAAAGCCCACCTGGTCGACGTGAGGGAGAGTTGGCCCACGTTTCCGCTCTGCCATGTGTCCAAAATCAAGAATTGGATTAAATTAATGGGAATTAAATTTGAATCAGGAGGCTTTGCAGCAAAATTCAATTCGAAAAAAGCCTTTCTTCTTCTGGTGAGGACGGCTTACTTACTTACTGCTGATGGACAGTGAAGTAAAACGAGCTTTTGTCCTATTTCAAAGCACAGGAGCGGAACCTTTGCTTCAGTGATTGATTAGGGACTGAGGATGCTGTGACCCAGCTCCTAAAAAAAAGAAGAGCTGAACTGTCTTTCTTTTTTTTTTTTTTTTTAAAGAGAGAAACAACCCCTCTCTTCCCTATTATCTTTTTTGAACAGCGGTGACAATATTGATTATTGGACATTTGGGGATGGAAATAGACACAGCTCTATAGTGTCACAGAGCTAGACTGGCTTTACGGCCGCCCTGGCGTCGTATCCTGCTGTGGCGCACGTCCCCCTTCGGACTGTTCTCGGCTTGCTGGTGCTCAGTCTGAAAACCACAATAAATTCCTTGAGTTGCGCACACTTTAGCACCATTTGTGTCATATATGAGGGCATGGGGTGGAAACAAATTAGAGGCCGCGTGCATTCAACAGTTTGGGGATGATATGCCGCACAGACTGGGGGGAAAAAAGAGCAATAAATGGATGTGATTTGATTTCAAAATGTTTTGATCTTAGTTTGATTGATATTATAGATAGCTGAGGTAAGCAAAATTAAGTGGAAACTATAGAGCCGAAAACTAAATAATGCCAGGAAAATTGGGCGGTGCATATAGTGCGTTATATGTCCAATAAAGCGACCAAATATGAATAGTTTGTCAGTGAATTTAGTCAAATTAAACAGATACATAACTAAAGTCAGTTGTAATGTAAGATATATAGATAGTTTATATAAGACAAAATGTAATATAACGAAATAATCCTAACGCAATAATGTATTTATATATTACTCTATATATTCCCTTTTTGCTGTTTTTATTATTATTTTGAGGCCACTGGTGTTGTATCGGACTGACAAGTGTTTCTAATATTTTGTCCAACTCAGTCACACATATGACAAAGTAAATGTTGCACAAGCAAAAGTTATACTAAAAGTTGTATTTATTATGTGTTATAATACTACCGTACATTGTATGGTTTCTGTTATTCAGTGTAGTAGACTAACGTCAGGGAAAGCAGGGGTGTTATTAATCTGTGTAGCCTATTCATTCAGGGTTTTTTTCAATTAGAAAAGAGGAAAATGATTAATCAGCAGTGATTTACTTGGAAAAGCTCACATCAGGACCAGTGTTTGGGTCTGTGTAAAATATTTTGGTGACCCACTAATATTTTACCACATAAACTAAATAATTAGGCTAGACGTCGTCAGTCATCATTTGTTACTCTACTTTCCTGCATGTAGTTCAGTCAGCACATAAAGGGGATTTAGAGACTATTTGGTGGTTAACAGTACATGCAGTGACTCTCTCTGCCATAGCTTTCCCTGTAGTGAATTGACGCCTCTGTCCTGCCGGAGCAGAAATGTGACAGCGTCCGTGATAGGACAAAAGTTTTCAGCTTCAGCCAATCAAAGCACCCCGCCGCGTACCGGGTGTACCCACTCGACCAATCAGAGCCGGGAGCGCTGACGGGGAGAGAGAAGAGCTCCGCTACTTTTGACGGTCTCCTCTCACTTTGAACCGGTGTCAACAAACAACAACAATATTTTCGTCCTGGCTGCACCGCCGTGGCATCTACATTTCCTAAAAAAAACCCCAAATACTGACGGATAAAACTGAGGAAACTGAGAAACTGACTATTTTTAACGTCCAACAATCATTTTTTCTTCTTTTGTCGCCGTCAGTTTTGACTCTTCAGAGAGCTGTGGTTGTCCCGGGGCACTGCTTGCTTTTAGCCCGGGTGCGGCTAACCCTAACCGAGCCTAAACCTTCCAGGAAGCTTCCCACGGGCGACAGAGCGGTTTAAACGACGTCTTAACTTCGTGTCACAACGGCAGCCTCTCCGTTAGGAGGAGGTATCTGTAGCCAGTGGGCTGGTGGAGGTATGACTGCGTTGGCGGGGTCAATACCCAGGATGATGCGACCCACGCTGGCTCAGAATTACCCCCGCAGTGGCTTCCCACTGGAAGGTAAAGCATCACATTGCCAAAAGGAAGGGTTACTGCCCTGGATGTTGATAGCTAGATATCTTTGTTTCAGTGCAAGTCGGTCAAACGTCACTTACTCTCATTCACTTTTCTTGAGGCTTAACTCCTCTTATTCACTCTCTGCACAGCTGCAGGAGTTTAAAGCTTCAACATTTGACTCACCGTTTATTTATTATTTTTATTGCTAGTGTTGCAGCATGTTTGACTTTTTTTCTTCCACAATGTTTGGTATAACTTTTGCATCTTTTTAGCAAACTTTTTCTTGCAGTCTATATTAAATGAGAGTTTATTAAATGTTTGTTTTGTTTTTTTAATAAATATTGCTTATGTTTCTCTTTACAATTCTAACTGTAAGGTAGGCTGTCGCTTAGGTCAAATCTTAATGTGTCATATTGATATTTTTGGAGAGATTATAGAGAATTAATTTGTACCTAAAATATGTTGTCATTAATGTGTAGTGTTTTATTTGGAGTCAGTTAAAACTTAACTTCCGCTGGTGTTTTAGGGTTTGCAGCATGCACAGGATCTACTTAGTGACATGTTCTTCTTGTGTTTTGATTAAATGTAGTGTCTACTCCGTTGGGTCAAGGCCGAGTGAACCAGCTCGGTGGAGTTTTCATAAATGGCAGACCTTTGCCTAACCACATCCGACACAAGATCGTGGAAATGGCCCACCACGGCATTAGGCCCTG
Source organism: Scomber scombrus (assembly GCF_963691925.1). Taxonomy (NCBI): domain Eukaryota; kingdom Metazoa; phylum Chordata; class Actinopteri; order Scombriformes; family Scombridae; genus Scomber; species Scomber scombrus. The sequence continues at coordinate 6,035,027 of NC_084974.1, forward strand.
CGTCATCTCCCGACAGCTCCGGGTCTCTCACGGCTGCGTGTCCAAAATACTTTGCCGGTACCAGGAGACGGGCTCCATCAGACCCGGGGCCATCGGTGGCAGCAAACCCAAGGTAAGAACCAAAGCCTCCTGCAGGGATAATAGGACTTATACAACTTTTAAAAAAATATATAACTTAATGCATGCTGGAAGATACCAAATCTAACCTGATGATATTTAAAGTCGTAATAGGCAATTAACTGTGTCCCAAGATCCACAACAAAGTGAATGAACACTGCCACTTTTCTGACCTTTGAAGCAGGGAACGACGCCGGACGTAGACAGGAGAATAGAAGAATACAAGCGGGAAAACCCGGGTATGTTTAGCTGGGAGATTCGGGATAAATTACTGAAGGATGGGATATGTGACCGCAACAACGTTCCTTCAGGTAAAAAGGGCAGAAATGAAAGTTTTCACATATATTATTATTATTATTATTATTATTATTATTATTATTATTATTATTATTATTATTATCCATAATATTCTATAAATATTCTATAGACTTTAACCTCGATTACAGCAGATTGTCATACATGACCATGTTTTATTATAAATAAACAAAAAAAAACAGAAAAGAAAAAAACAATAAATAAGTGAAGTGAAAACAAAATTTCCCCCTGTAATAAATCTGCTTTTTCTTTCAGTGTATGAAATTTTAGAGAATTAGTATACATTTATATATTACTCAGAGTATTTATAACATATAGGCTATTTATATATTAAAAACGGTTATGGTACAAAATACAGATATATACACTTTTTACTTTCAGATTTACTAATAGGACCTATATATCAAATATATAGATGTACTAACATATATTATATATGTATATAAATTGTCAATAATTTCCACTTTGTGAATGAACTTTTGCAGTGAGCTCCATCAGTCGCATCATGCGGAGTAAGTTCGGAGGCAAAGGCGATGAAGAGGAGGATGAGGATGAAATCGAGAAGAAAGAGCTGGAAGAAAACGAGCGAAGGGCCAAACACAGCATCGAAGGCATCTTAGGAGACAGATGTAAGTGAACTCCTCATCTTATTGTTGCTGGTGTGGAAGGAAAGAGAGTTGGCTGTTAACTTTTGCTGGGGTTATCTTTTTCATATCAACACACACAACCCCACACACACACACACACACACACACACACACACACACACACACACACACACACACACACACACACACACACACACACACAGTGGAGAGCTGTTAGATCAGATTTTGTCAGGGACTCTGCTTGTATAAATTGTTGATTTAAGCTGTAGGCTACTGGAGGAAATATTAGTGGTGATGGTGAAAACTTTATAGTCTATATTCTCTAATTGGGATAATTTCCACTAAATTAAATTATAGAGACATTTAATTCAATTTTGCAAAGAAACTAAGAAAAAGAAAGAAAGAAAGAAAAGAAACACGATGAGAGAAACATCATGCTTCATACCCCCAACCTGTTGATCGCTTTGAGCTGGGCGTAAAGCAGAGTGGTTTGATTCCTTCGTATAAGTATTGCTTCTATGTGAAATTTTAGCATGCTGTAAAGTTGTTAGATGGGGGAGGAGAGTGTGTGTCGTCCTTTGTTAGGAATTCTTTATCGACCATATCTCTCCTGCTAATGCTTTTCCCATGAGGCCATACCGTAAATCAAACAGCAGGTGATGGCTCTGTGCGGGAAAGGCAGAGTGTGCTTTTCACTGCTTGTGTGTGTGCATTTGTGTGCGCGCGCATTTGTGTGTGTGTATGTGTGTGTGTGTTCAGCGGTGTCTTAAAAGCAGATTGCTTGAATAGTCGTGTTACAATAGGTCTGCATCTCACACACACACACACACACACACACACACACACACACACACACACACACACACACACACACACACACATATATATATACATATTATGTGATATTATTTGTTGCATTCTTGTGGATTGTAAAACAAATAATGGAAATATGGTTGACATGTCTTTTGGCCCGTGTACTGGGAGCCTATGTGTTTATAGTTTAGTCATTATTTTGTGTAACAAATCCCTTTATATTAGCGTTTCAAACGTATGACCACCTGTACAAGTCAGCCAGGCTTCCATTAAGACGCAAAATCCTATTTTTCATAAGTGAAAGTAATTAAATGACGTAGTTGTTTTTAAAACATTTTTCTGGAATTTAAGTTTTCACTCGGAGAAAAAAAGTGAATTTCTCTCATTTAGCTGACATCTTTCTTTTTCTTTTTTCTTTCTTGCTATAGAACAAGTGGAATAACGACTATTTGAAGTTCATTAAAGGTCCATGCCAAACTTTTTTTTTGATGAAAACGCTGTCATGTAAAACTCTAAACTGATGCAGGCCTGGCAAACACACAAAGCATGACATAGTTTCATTTGGTTTCCCCGTCAGTAGCTTAATTGAGCTAATTACTTTATAGCTACATCAGGCCTACTAGCATGTGTTCAATGTCATTAGGTGTACATTACTTTTTTTTTTCTTTTTTTCCTGCGCCATTAACGTAGCCATTTGTCGATTTGTTTGTGATTCTTTACAAATAATTCCAACCTCCATGATAGACATGTGCAGTAGGCCTCTCCTCTAGATTTGGGTGAATGTGTGAGTTTGACAGAAGAAACTAAACTGCACTGTTCATTTATTATATGTACTGTCATCATTTCCCTCCATTAAATAGATTTTTGTTCACCCTCCCCAAAGTACACATGACAGCTAAATCCAGAGGGAAACAGTGGAAGTAATGATTTCTGAGACAATTTAACTTCAGTCTAACTTTTTTCGAGCTGGCGGTGACATTGTTTTTAGACAAGCTCCATATTTCATATTTCAACACTTACGCATGAGCTAAGCTTATTATTTAATTATCCATATAGGCTAAGGCTATTCATCTAACGTTTGGTTGTTCAAACATGTCCTCCACACTTTCCATCTCTTCTCTTTCCACTTTGTAAAGTCACTTCAGCAGAGTAATGTCAACATTGAGCTCACCCTTTCCCTCTAAGTACTTTTTAGGGTCTTTGCGTCAGTAAAATAGTAGGAGGAGAGATAAAGGACTCTAGTCCGAGGAGACAAAATGTCCCCCAGATGAGTTGATCAAACATTTGTTCAACGGTTTCCATCTCCTCACAAAGACACGCCTCGCGCGCACAACTGGACGCTAGAGGATGAACTTGGGAGACAAAGGCGCGAGAGTCTATTTGGGGCTCACGCTTGGGCTGCACGGGGACAAAAGGCCAGCTTGGAAACAGCTTTGGCCGCCGCTAAAGACGAAGGAGACCTGTTTATAATTCAGTCACAGAGAAAGAAGGGGAGAGGAGAGCTTCTCCACAGAAAAAAAAAGCCCGACAAAACACATTATGAGGCCGCAATGAAGGATGAATTATTCAGGGAGCGCTGCAGCACGGTTTAGAGGCCCATACACCCAGAGAAAATGGCCGTTTTCACCTACAAAATGTTTCCTTTTGGGGTCGTCTAAAGAAGCCGACCGCCATTCAGAATGACAATCGAGGCCTCTGAAATCCACTCACGTACAGCCCAAGGATGCGTGCTCGCCCCACCAAAAACCAGCGCACACGCTGTGGCCGGCAAAAAAAGCACGCGCACAAATACGCATTGAACACAGTCTATTTAAAATGTGCCGTTTTTCAAAGTATGCTATCAACATGTGGATGACTCGCAATTAGGAAATGTTTGACAATGACTCATGCCTCCAGGCAGCCAGCACACATACTGGAGAGGAAGAGAAAGTAACAAGTTCCAAACTGACGAGTCAATAAGAAACATTTTACAGTTTCTCTGCTGCGTCATTATTAAAAGTCAATACATACTTTGTTTTTTCTGGTCAGTAAACTGTGGAAACATTTGTAATTTCAGCGCTTAAAAAGAGAAAAGGCAACATTGCTCATTTCATTGTGATGGAGCCTGGCTAATTGCTGGGTTTGTCATAATATTCAGACGTTAATTGGTCAACAAAACGAAGTGGCCTCCTCGCCTTGAAGGGATTCATACTGAGACGTCTCCAGTCTGTAACTCATGATCTATTATTGATTCTTTGATGAGTCCCGGCCTTTCCCCTTCGAACATTAATAATGTCTTCTAAATGATGTCGATATTGTGCTATGTCACATTTAATGACGGAGGGAGTGTATTAAAGAGTGTTTTTAGTGAATGGGGACCAATGTTCTCCCCGGAGAGCCCCGGTCTGGCCCGGAGCGCCTCTTCACAATGGGGGCCCCGGCCACCCGTCCTGTGCTGCGCTCAACTCCGAGAACTCACCCTCCTCCTCCTCCTCGTCGTCCTCCTCCTCCTTCTCCTCCTCCACTTGCTCCCCAAATCTCTTCAAGCAGATTAAATCGACTCTTTTATTTCATCTCACTTTCATCTGGAGAGCAACACCGCCCCTCTCCCTCTGTTTCCTACTCTTTCTCTCTGTTTCTCTCAGCCTGCGGGCGCACAGCTCGTTTAATATCGGGGCTCCATCCTCCGGAGCGCAGGGCCCAAAACAAAGAAAAGTCAGTCCAGTCCCAAAACGCTACTAATTATGTCTTTTATTTACCTTTTTGCGGGGTTGATTATTAATGTATTTTGGTTACAGTCTCAAAATGTCACGGCTATAAAAAACTAGCTGGAACTATTCATCAGATTAGTATCTGAGTCCAAATGAAATATTTTTCATTTTAAAGTTGCTCGCTGCACACTGTTGCTGTAATTTTTCAAAGCAAGATATTTCAAATTATTACGTCTTATCAGAGAAATAACACCACATTAAACACGAGGCCAAAAATGTGTTGAAAATGATGAATTCTTGTTTTTACAGAGTAAATATAATATCTAAAACACACAAGAAAAGACTTTCAATGATTGCTAATAAGGCAATGATACTATAATATGCACACCATGCTGTTTAGCTCTGCTTTTATTAATCACCTGTTGGCTCTCTTGAACATTCATATTTACAGTAGTTAACAGCAGAATCAGAAATGTGGACCATGTGAAAAGCTGTTTTTCAGTTACATTAAATATTAAACTATTAAGTTACAAATCAAGCATTATTTTTTTGGACATAAATTTAACTTAAAACACATCCCCCTCTTCCTAAATACCCAAGCAATAAGTAATAGGCTAAATTCATACACACACAAAAAATAAAAAAATGTAAAAAATCCCCCACCCCTCATCAATTTTCTGTCATATATATATGTGTTTGGCAGTAAAGCTAACCCTCCAGGCCTGTTGCTGCATGGGCTGTACCAAAAACTCCCAGCTTCATACTAATTAACCCTGGAGACAAAGTTAATGATTAAAACAGTCATGGTGCCCCCCCCTTCTCCCCTCCCCCCTCCCTCCTCCTCCTCCTGCCTCACATTTTCACACTGTATCTTTTAGAGACCATACTTCGTTAGGTGAAATTAGCCAGATAATACAGAGGAGCCTTGTTGAGGGCTGATACATTTCCATTTAGGCTAGCCTTATGTGCACGCACACACACACACAGGCATACAGACACATACACACACACACATTCCACTCTGCAATGCAAACAGTCAAAGGGATAACTTTATTTGGTGAAAGGGGATCCTGGAAAGGGCTAATTGAATAAACCCGGGATCTTTGAAAAAAACCCTACCATGGTGAGCGCAGTCATCATGTCATAATTAGGTTTATTGAGGCGCATTCCTTCAATCTGCCTCCATTCTCCCCGGGCTCATTGTATCCAGGGCCCAGGCCAATGGCCGGGGGACAAAAGGGAACCGTGAGCAGACAATACATGAAAGAGCCATAAAGATTTAGCTGGCTTTGTCACAGAAACGGAGCAGGACTTTGTTTGTGTAAATAATGCGACTGAATGAAGAACTTGGATTTTCTTGTGCCATTCCGGGGTGAGGGACGGCGTGCTGCAAAATGCAATCCGTGGGCACACACTGGATCAATGCCAGGAGAAGAGGAGAAGGAGGAGAGGAGGAGGAGTGATAGGGAAGAAGCGAGGGGAGCAGAGGCGAAGGCAGAAAATGAGCACATGTGTGTGTGATAATGATGGTGTTTTTTTTTAAAGACTGTGTTAACTTTTGTTAATCACTTATCTGAAGATCGGTGAAAACTGTAAAAACTGTGAAGCGTTCCCTCATAAACCCATTTTTCCCCTCCTACCAAGATAAGGATATCTGCTTGCCACTCTTCACATATGTTTTCAGTTTCACTTACAGCAGTTTATTGAATGAAGCACCATTTCCATTTTCTATTTTGGACGTTTTGCCCCCACAGCTCGAGCTATTAAACATGATTCGAATTTGTTGCCATGCTGTTTCGGTCTCGTCAAATCCGACAAAGACAGGACCAATAAAGGTCTCGGTGGATCTTATAATAGCTATTGGCTATTGCCGGCCCGAGCCAAGTGTCTGGTGAAGAGGGCTCTGTCTGTCCGTTGAAAGAATGAATGTGTCACTCAGTCAAGTCCCTGGGCACGAGGGCAAAGGGGGGCACGAGGGCCAAGTGGCGAGCACCAAATCACTCTCCTCTTACCCCTCGGGGCTCTCTCTGTCTTTCTCTCTATCCCTCTCTCCTCCCTCTCTCTGAGAGTTTTTTTCTAATAAGCCCATGCATGATGACTATCCAAGCATGAAAACATAGTTATCTGCAAATGAATGGCTGCTCTATGCTTCATTAAAGCCTCTTTTTCCTTTCACACTCTTATTGTGACCCTCTGATATCAATTCAAAGGGCAATTAATGAATGCACACCAAACTTTGAAGTCAGGCTGATTTTTTTGGAGAGGGAGGAGGGGGAGCATGCACTTGTGTGTGTGTGTGTGTGTACGTGTTTGCATGTGTGGAATTGGGAAGGGGTGGTGGTGGGGGCATTTTGGGGTATTCCCCCTTCAAGACCCGCTGTAGCGCCCCAGCCTTCACCCGTGATGGACTAGCCACATTGAGGCGAGAGCGAGCGAGCCCCAAAGACGGTTTGAAGGGAGTGAAAGACTGAAAAGGCCCGGCGAAGGTCAAGTAGAATGGCTCGCCTTAGAATAAGGCCCCTCTTTATCTGCTGCAAGTATGCACTATAGGCACAACAGCTGGGGGGAGGGAGGAGAGGGGGTGGGGGGGGCGGTTGGGGTGTGAAGAGGGAGAGAGGTTGTTTTTTAATGTGCATGTGTGTGTGTTTGTGTGTGTTTCTGAGAAAGTGAGGAAGAATGTGAGTACTGTGTGTGTTTCTCTCTCTGTGTGTGCGTGGCTTTCATGCATCTGTCTGCGTGTTTGTGAGCATGGTTGCTGTTTAAAGTGTGTGTGTGTGTGTGTGTGTGTGTGCATGTGCGTGTATTTGCCTGTGTATGGGGTTAGGGCTGAGTGTCAAAGTTTGCAGAGGCCAGCCAGAGGCCAGTTAAATTCAGCATCCATGCTGCTGATGGGGGGACAGGCAGCTGTCAATCACCTGACTGATGAAGCCTGACAGTCATTTGTTAACTAATTAGCCCAGAAACCTTTGTGACGTGTCGGAAAAGAGTCTTAAAATGTGTGTTCATGCTGTCGGTGTGCCATGTGGGAGTATCTTTTCTTTTATAACATAGCAACTGAGATTTTTATCACACACTTTTATTTTGACACTTGAGCTTTACAGTGTTAGCTAATGAAGTGTCTGATGGAAATAATACACTTTGTTGAGGATTTTTGTAAATGAATGAATGCAGCAGTCTGTAAAACATGATTACAGGTATTTCCTTGTTCAAATAAGTTTACACTGCCAAACCATGAGTTCCTTGGTAATATTTACCATCTGAAAGTTGAGTTGGATGAAGTATTTTTAAGTAGGAAACTTCAGTCTGCCCTTACCCATGTAACATGAATGCAGCATTATACAGTATTCTAATAGACGTCTCACTACATTTAATTATATTTAAAGATTTTAGGTAGAAATTCATATAAAATCTTAGATTACAGCTACATAGGGTTGTGCTGTTGTGTTGTGTAAAATGCTTCCATTTCCTGTAACAGTCAATATTACAGTCGCAGGGGGGCGGCTCAGACAGCGAGAGGAAGAGAGATCAAACTGTCAAACATCCCTCTTGCCCTCTTGTCACCTAGGAAACGAAGGATGACAGTTAACATGCACGCGGGGCTCACCTTGTCGGACCTGGACATGTTCCCTGCTGACTTAAGTCATTTTCGGAGTTAAAAGACGAGAGAAGAAGTGCAGGGTCACGGGGCAGCCGAGAGGTCACTCTCCCCTAGCGCTACACAGGAAACAGGGTTAGAAACACATTTAGTTACAAATGACAGGTAACCATTTCCTGACCCCCCCCCCCCCCCAAAACAACCCCCATGATTCCTCTTTTAAAACCTCTCTGTCATGTTGTAACAAGGCTGTGATCGATGACACTTTGCTCTTGTCATCATTTTTTTGGTATTTTTCACACACACACACACACACACACACAGACACACACACACACACACACACACACACACACACACACACACACACACACACACACACACACACACACACACACACACACACACACACACATATACGCAGCTCTGGCACACTCTCATTTACAGGGCAGCTGTGAAGGTTGAGACTCCTCCTTAGCAAGTCAAGTGAGTTCACCCTCCAATCCCCCCTCCCCACCCCACCTCCCTGACACATACAAAAATCCAATGGCACAAACACACGTACACACACACGTACACACACACAGCATCTTTTTCTTAACCCAGCAGAAAGAGTCGCAGATGGGTCCATAAGCTGTCAGTAAAGCCATTATCCGGCCCAGCATCTGCCTGCCTTGACTTCTATATACTGTTTAATGCAGTCGGCCAGTCACTTAGTCCCCCGGCTCCTGAATAGGAGCAGCATGGTCGGCCCGCCCAAATAAATGCTGCGTTTGTCTCCTCTGCCTTTTGTTTTGTGTGTGTTTTTTGAGAAGAGTAGGTGGAGAGAATGGGAAAAGGGGGACGGAGGGGGTGTGGTGGGGAGGGTGGGCAACGTGTCACAGCCTCAATTTACCCCTCACTATTAACCAAAGCCCCAGAAGAGTTACTGGGATGTGCAAAGAGAGGGGTGCAAATGGCCCACATATGGTCAGTCAATTCCCCCAAGTCCTCAAAATCCAAGTTGGACACGTCCCCCCCTTTTTTTTCGCTCCCTCTCTCTCTTTCTGTCTCTGTCTGTGTCTCTGTCTCATACACACACACACGCACACACATGCATACATGCTCAATGCGTACTGTCTCATGTCTCTGTGGACATATTTAAGCCTTTGTGTCCCCATTCGAAACACCCCCCCCTCCTTTAAAAAAAAAGAGCAATGCCGAAGTCTTTCCAACAGTCTGTTTCAGCTAAATCCTCTATTCTCCTCCTCCTTCTCCTCCTCATTTTGTTCTTCCTCCTCTCTTCAGGATGGCGTTGCATGGCGGGAGCCATTTTGGGGTTTCTTGGCTCTAGAGAGGTTGTTTTGGCTTGGAGTCCCACGCACTGTGTGCCTCTCAGGGCTTCAGTTTGGTTAAATTAAACAGCTTTCTTTTCTCCTCCTCTAACCCCCCCACACCCCCTCTCATCCAACCTCCTTGTCTCTCTCTTATTTTGCGGCTTAATGCTCCTCGGCTCCCGGGCGATCTCGCTGAGGCTGCTTTTCCAGGCCTTTTTTCTCCACTCAGATAATTTTACCCTTTTAAGGCTCATATTTTGCTCATATTTCTGATCAACTGACAAGAGCCGGTTTTGTAATCCCCCCCCAACACACACACACACACACACACACACGCACACACACACACACCCCTGCTCCCTTAAGCTGAGGTGGAGCAAAAGCACACAGAGAGAAGTCAAGTGTTTACAGGGGCTCTAAATACAGCATTTTTAAGATATAGCATATGTATACGGGCAGGGAGCGATATGAGGGTTAGAGTGGATAATTTGATTGGCCAAGGCTATTTGACGGTGCCAAATCGATGTGATCAGATCTTGAGGATAGCGAGGCGATGACGGCAAATGGGGCACTCTGAAACCACAGGTTTTTACAAGGTTGGATAAGATCCGGGGAAGGAAAGGGGCTAAAGGTTTCACCCACACTATTTTTTCTCTCTCTCTCTCCCCCCCATCTACTCTTTGCTTTCTTCCTCTTTGTCTCAGAAAGAGATGTAATACACTTTCCCCCCCCCCCCAATGCTTATTTTGGCTTTTATATTTCATTGTTGCGAAAAATGTTTTGGAAAGTATTGTGCACACCGCTTCTTGAGCACTCTTATTGTAAGAGTGGTGACGCCTCGAGGCTGACAAGCTCGATTAATGTAGCCTTAAAATGCATGTAGAGTCAGGGGAAGCCCAGTGAGTGTACATGCATGTGGAAGGTCATGTGCTCTGAGTAGCGCAAGCTCCAGGCTCTCTCTCTCTCTCTCTCTCTCTCTCTCTCTCTCTCTCTCTCTCTCTCTCTCTCTCTTTCTCTATGTGTGTGTGTGTAAGTTTTATGGGTGAGCTCCTGAGCCAAGCTGTGGGGAGTAGTCAGCTTTCAGGGTGATTGGGTGGCTGCCCTCTTGTCTTGGCACAACTTTGCCCCCCTCCATGAATCTTCATCACCTGCCAGCTTCTTTTACAATACATTATATTTTAGACTTTATGGAATGGGGTCGATGCTCTCTTGCGGGTGCAGCGGAATTAACTTTAAATCACTTTAAACATAAAATAAGGAGATCAGAGGTCAGAGATGTTATTACAAGTGCTGGGAGAAGCTCTTTAATTTCTTGTTTTACTGCAAACCAAACTTTACAGCGTCCTCAAACACAAACAAACACAGCAAGTATTGTAAGTGTGTTTATACGACAATGGTTGTTTACATTTCATTAGTCATGCAGAACATGTATTGTGTATGTATTTCCTGTCATGTATTTCCTAACTGGTGACAGACTCCCAATTCCTCTGACTTCCTACATTTCTAACCCTAAAAGTAATAGAGTGCATTTAATAGAAAGCAGCAATGTAAGGTGCTTTCTTGTAGATAGCTTATATTCAACATGTCTCATCACTTTCTGTTTAGTTCTTTTTGCGGTTTTGGGGGGTTAGTGTTGCTGGAGTAGCCGCATTTTATACATAAAAAGAGTAGCATATCAGTTTTCATTGATTTTCACACAGATTATATATCCACATGTGCCCAGAAGTTGTTTTCAATTGCAAGACACCACAGTACAATAATAAAAACCCTCTTTCTAATGTTGAACATCATTTAAAAAACACTAAAAATGAGCCAAATGAGGTGAACATGAATTTGTGTAACATCAGATTTTCACCTTTTAAAAAAAATATTCCAAGTAAAATAAAATGCTACCATGCAGAGTCACTTGATGGATTTCTTACTTTTTAAGAATATTACTTTAAGAATGATTGGTAGAGTTTATTTCACATGGCTATAGAGAAGCTGGAAAGAAGTAGAAGTAGAAGCACAGAGACATAGAGGAGATTTGAATCTTTTACAGGACGTGAAATTTCTTGCTTACTTTTTTAAGAACGTTACCTCGAAGAATGATTGTTGTAGTTTATTTCTATGACTTTAGAGAAGTTGGAAAGAAATAGGAGAAGTAAGCATAGAGAAATAGAGGGGATTTTAATCTTTTCGAGCAACACTAAGAGAGAAGATGGGGGGACTCGTGGGGAGGGACGTACTTCCTTTCTCTTCAACTAGTGTCCACGCACAAGCTGTGAATGTACTCAATTCTATCAACAACAACAAAAACCAAAGCAGATGCCCCAGATAGTCAATCCCCACGGGTCCATTTACATGAGCAACAACGGCCCCCGTTGCCCCTCTAACACTGCCCTCCTCACCCCCTCAGGTGCTCTTACAGTTCCCTCTAGAGGAAGGGGTTTTTTTTGTAACGGGGGAAGGGGGTAGAATGCCCCTGGCTGTGCCCCCATCTCCCCCCCCCCCCCCCAGCCCTCTGCGGAGCCTCTTTATACCCCCCCATCCTCCTCCACTCCCACTCCCCCCCCCCTCCTCCTCCCCAAGCTCCCCCGTGGGGCAGGTGACAGCCCTCTACTGTGAAGGGCCGAGGGAGCCATGACGGATTCCACAGATGGAGCGTGGAAATCGCCGGCAAAGACCTCAGCTCTCTCTCCGTGGCAACAAAGAGCCCGAGAGAGTCAGAGAGAGGGAGAGAGGGAGAAATATGGGTGGAAAAGAGAAAGATGGGGGGAGAAGGGAGACAAAGAGAGGCTGTGAGAAGGAGAGAGAGAGAGAAGAGGGGAGGAGTAGGTGACGCTTGTTTAAGGAGGTTGGCGTGTTGAAGACAGTGCAATAAAAGTGTGTTTGTCCGGGCAAATGAAGACTAAAACACACAGGAGGCCATTTTTGAACCACCTAAGCTCAAATATGTTTTATTTTTTTCTGCTGTAATTTGTTCAGAGCAGCACATCCGCTCTCTCCGTATCATCATGTTGCTTCTTCCCCACAGACATCGTTATCATCTCTCCACATCATCTTATCTTGTCGCATCTTAACGTCGAGCGATGTAGCAATCCGACCAAGCCGAGGGAAACAAATGAGTCCCGTATAAAGGATCTGATTCAGGATGGTATCACCGCTGCGATCTGGAGGCTTCAGAGGTGCCACTCTGTCGCTTCTTTTGAAAAGTTCTCAAAACCCCGGTAGCAGTTATAACCGATAGGTAATTCCAAAGTGATTAAGGATTTTCCCTGCCGCCTCAGCTTTCCCAGGGCCCAAATCCCTGTGAAATGCCGAGGAACGTGCATGCTGCTAAAGTCGGGGTGGTGGGGGTAGAAGCGAAAAAGCATTCCTAGCGGCCCTCCTCCAGGAACTGGATAGGGTGGAGGGGGTGGAGAAGGGGGGCTACAAAAGGCCTCATCTCTTGTTTTTCAACCATCCTGTCCACAAAAACTCCAAAAGCCCCACACTCCACACCCAGAATTCCTTCCCCTACCACCTAAAACACTAGCAGCAGAACCTGAACAGCTATATACAAATTGGTGTGTTTGATTGGTTGTCAGCAGCCTGCCAATTGGAACGATTCTGTTGCCTTGCCAAAAAAAAGTACCAAAACTTCAAATCTTGCCCACACATTCATTATTTTTCATTCCCTCTTTCTTTTCCTCTGCATTCGTCTGATAAAATGAACATCCTGTCTTTTAGTAGCCGACGATAGTGTCCCATTAGTAATAAAACGCTGACCAAGTAGGTCAATAAAGAGCCTCGCAATCTTTTGAGCGCCAAAACTGCAAGATATTCCTTTGGAGGCCTAAGGCAATGTCTCCATTTCTCTCGCTGCCCCCCTTTGAAAATATTTTACTTATTGCCTCCCTCATGCTTGAATGTTTCTTTACCAATTTGCTCCTAATGCATGTTAAGTTGACTCCCACTGCTATTGGTGTTGCGAGGAGAAAATCGCCGAAGGGGGAGAGAGGATCAGTTTCACATGAGGGGCCCTGAGCTATTTGGATTCTCTTGTATTTTATTGTTGCTTCTGAGGGGGAACTAATACAGTGTTGCACACAAAACTTCCCCTGTGCTTAGGGGGAATTAATTAAGTGTAACACAAAAAAAAAAAAAGGGAGAAAGAAAGTGGGCGCTTTGGCCTTAGTGAACTTCGAAAGGGAGCCAATGGATTTGTTTGAAGTGCTGAGTTAAAAAACAAAAAAAACAAAGAAAAAAACAAGCTGTGGGATTATAGAACATAGTTCACAATAGTATTAATAGTGATCTGAGACTAAGATGAAAAGTAGACACACAAAAGCTGTCAGGAGCCATAATATCAGTGCAGCTCAGTCAGGCTGAAGATCACACTCCATGAGTCAAAAAGTAGTCACGAGTTATGGCTATTGAGTCATTTGGTGCTTTAAAAAAAGAAAAAAGAAAAAAAAAGATTCATTTAATTGGATTAATGTGCAGATGTGCTCAATGTATCAGTTTAATATCATTATACATTGAATAACTTTGGGTATTGCACTTACAAAATACATCATTTGAAAAACTTTGGGCTCATTTTCCATCATTCATGAAGTTTTAAAGATGACTCATCAAATATAATAAATAATCAATGAGGAATGTGATCATTGATTGCAGCCCCATATTCCATATTGGTGACGATGATGTTTTAATTCATTTTTTGTGGGTCAGAGCAGAAGCAACATCAAATCATGACTTAGCTGTTATTTCATGATATGGTTTTACACTTACAATTGATTTAAGACTGAACTGACTATTCTCCATTTAGACTGTAGACTGGACCTCTAGTATGTCACACTATGATATCTGGTTATCACCTCCATCACTGCTATAGAAATCATCTGGTCTGAACTGTCACTTCATACTTGTGAAGAGATGGAGAGAACAAAAGAGAGATTTGAAAAAAAAGAAAAGAAAATCAGGCTGATTCATTAGCAGCATTCACCTGACTGAACAGACAGTTTGTTCTTCATCCAGCCAACTGGGCGCTTGGACGGACACACACACACACACACACACACACACACACACACACACACACACACACACACACACACATAAAGAATGGCCCCTGGATCCAAATTAGCCCTTTTGTGTGGCTTTTAGTCCACCAATCCCCCTGCGGTGCCCTGGGAATCTTGTCCAGTGGGATTATTCGGCTTGGAATATTCCTTCTGAATGGAGGTCTGTTTGGGCCACAAGAGCAGGAGGAAGACCATGGCCTGATGGTGCATTTGTGTGTGTTTGTGTGTGTGTAAAGAAAAGGAAGAAACACCTCTCTGTAAGTGGTTTAAGTTCACGCCACAGCCTCCAACGTGAATGAAAATTACTCTCAAAGTGCAAACTGGTTTTACAAAGTCAGGTGGTCACTTTAGACTGTTGAATAAAAACTGTAGGTGTGTGTGTCTGTGATCATATCAGGTGATTAATCATCTCATATTCTCTTCCGTGTTGGCACAGCGAGCCACTCTGACGAGGGTTCGGACGTTGAGTCGGAGCCTGATCTGCCACTGAAGAGGAAACAGCGGCGCAGTCGGACCACCTTCACGGCCGAGCAGCTGGAAGAGCTGGAGAGGGCCTTCGAGAGAACCCACTACCCCGACATCTACACCAGGGAGGAGCTCGCCCAAAGAGCCAAACTCACTGAGGCCAGGGTGCAGGTATATATAAACACACACATCAGCGCCAAGATGTACGGAATGTCAGATTTGTAGGAAGTGAAGAGAGATAAAAGCTAAAAACATCAACATGTTTACAAGATGATCTGTTAACACATCTGCCACAGTCTGATTTAACACGCCACTGATGACCTGTCCTTACTATAAGCACACACGCAAGAACACACACACAAACATACACACTTCAAGATGTAAATGTTGTGGCTTTACACATTCTCTCATCATTTAAAGGCAGCCTGCTGCTCTCTATGTGCTCCCTTCAACAGCATGATGAACACACACACACACACACACACACACACACACATCTCTCATCCTCTCATGCTCCCATGGGCCCAATCCAGACTTTCCTATTTCTGATCTGGAGTCCAGTAAATTCTCCTCCACAGGCTCCATATGTGAATTGTAAGCAAACCCAGCATGAGCTCTGTCCATATGGACTCACTCACACACTCCAGCCATGACACACACATTACACACACACACACACACACACACACACACACACACACACACACACACACATTACACACACAAAATACATCTTTCTCTCACATTGTCTCTCATCTTCCTTTTTCATTTTCACACTCTGAGAAAAAGTGATTTTTCAGCCAATCGGACTGTGTGAAATGTAATAATAGCTACGGCTTACTTAATAGAGGCTGCAAATACAACCCACGTGCACATATGACACATAGTTATCGTTCTTCTATAGGTATGGTTCAGCAACAGGCGGGCAAGGTGGAGGAAGCAAGCGGGAGCCAATCAACTGATGGCGTTTAATCACCTGATCCCAGGGGGTTTCCCACCCTCAGCCATGTCCAGCATCCCCCCATACCAGCTCTCTGACAGCGCCTACCCCCCCTCATCAATAGCACAAGGTAGGGACTGGTATAATGAAAGCAGTGTTTGACGGTTCAGTTAATTACCCTTCAGGCTTTTAAATGGCAAAGGAAAGAAATCATTGTTCTGTTAATCATTTTTCTATTTATCTAGTTGATTTTCAATAATATTTGAAAACACATTTGTGGTCGAAACAATTTGGAGAGTAATCATTCATTTGAGGTTAAAAAAAGATACATAAGATACATAATGGAGGCATAGTATATTACAGTTTAAGAATAAACTTAATTTTTATAAACAATGACATTAGTGCTCTGAAACAGTAAACTTCACTGGGAATTTAATATGTATATATTAAACACAAATTAGGAAAAAGGATTAAATTTACATAAAATGCGGCCTATTTGAAAAAAAATATCGGCACATATTGGACAGCATAAATGGTAACACTTTAATATCTGTGATAGACCAATATGAGCCGATAATATTGGTTGACCAATATAGTTGGGTCTACTTGCACATACTGTTGGTCTTTCAAATATTGAAAAATAAGTGTACATTGACTTACATATATTTGGACAGAGGTATATGTCTTTATTTGTAATCATTCTTAATTTGTTCAAACAATAGAATTTTGGATTTGTTTATTAAAGTTAAATAGCCCAGCTTATTATTCATGTTTGTAATAACATATATTTACTTTCTATACATTTGACCATTTGACATAAAATTCAAATATAATATTCACTCCAGCAGTTTAACTTCCACTTAAACTCAACATCTCTGCTAACTTGTTTAATTTGCACTTTCAATGAACTTTGCAGTTACGATTTAAGAACTTTTCTAACTTTCTCCGTCACGCCTTTGTCTCAGATCCCCCCAGCACGTTGCATCGGCCCCAGCCTCTCCCTCCCTCCTCGGGCCACCAGGCTTCCGGCGGTGGAGGACAGGGAGACGGAGGCTCTGCCTACTGCCTCGCCTCCGGACGCCACTCCTTCTCAGGATACTCAGACAGCTTTGTGAGCCCCGGAGGACCGGCCAATCCCATGAACCCCTCCATAGGAAATGGACTCCCTCCACAGGTGAGGATATAGCTTAAAGTTTGTGTTTTTGAGCTCAGAGCCAGTCAGCAGTACAGCATCACTGTAATAATAAAACATTTAGTATATTATTTAATATTAAGATCTTTTTGGTGGTGAGATGAGACACTTAAGTCATCCATCACAGTTCCATATGTTATGAGAAAATCCGTTTCAGCCATGTGATTTGATTTGATTAAAAATGTTGATTCATCCAGAATATTTTAAATTCTTAAACAAATCAGTTTAATTTGAAAACTGATTTTCGATTAATTTCTTTCAAGGAAGATGCAAAGCTAATAAGAGTCAGAAGATTTAACTTAGTGTTTTTTCCCTTTTTTCGCTGCGCGCTGATTTGACAGGAGAAAGACTCGTGTGTTTGAAAACAGAACACATTTCTTGGAGACGAAAATAGTTTTACTTGCACAGATAATACCCATGACGTGCACAGCCACACTGGAGCTGGGCAGAATTAGATTTGAACATGATTTCAAAGAGTTGAACCGGGCCGAGATAATCATGATTTATCCTGTCAGACACACAGCTTCACACAAGAAATCATGAGCTTAACAAAAAAAAAGGAAGAAAGTCAAACGCTCCTTTCTTTCTGTCTTTTTTATCTTTTTTCTTTTTTCTTTTATCCTATTCAAGTAATATTTCACCCAGGTGTGGAGTACATAAACACACACGCTTAACGGCTCGCTCAATCGGTGAGTCAACCCCCTCTCTCCTCTCTCTGCACGCGCTACAATCACACACTTGTTGGCAAAGACCTGAGGACGGGTGACTCACTCGCTCGCACAAAGTAAAGTGAGATGACTCCGTGAGGGCAGAGGACAATTGAGTGTGTGACAAATGAGAAGTGAAAAGACAATTACAGCCAATTATCCAGGCATGAAGTCCCAAGGTCCGTGGACCTACGACAGGGGACGACAGAGGAGAGACAGAGGAGTCACACACCCCAACTAGCAGAAAATGAGATTTCCGAGTCCTCAGAGAATAGTCGGCAGCAGTGTGAAGATGGGAGCGAAGAGACACGCACACACACACGCACATATATACACTCACAGGTTCACACAATTACAGCCACACACACACATATATACACACTGACTGTAGATAATTGATCAACTCCATGACGTTTGGAGGATCAGTTAAGGATTTTGCAACATCTTTTACACAAATATTACATGACATGGTTGAGCAGCATGGCTAAGTCAACTTTTCAACCTTCTGTGTACATTGAGAAGATTGATTGCTACATTTTTTATTCTTTTAAATACAGCAGCAATGTAGGAAACTGAATTTCACTCACAAATAAGTCCATAGTAGCTTTTTTAAAACTCTCTCTAGTTGTTTGGTTGCAAGGTTTCTTGGCAGCGAGGGGGGATGTTGTTAGCTGATCCCTTCCTCTGCTGACTGTCACACATGATTTCAAACACAGAGTCACACTGCAGCACGCGTGGACAATATTGTACGCGCAGACAGCTAGACACAGCATCATCAAGGTCACGTACGCGCGCACAAACACTGCTCGCACACACTCGACGCTATCCTATAGCCTCGAGGGAAAAAGGTTCTTGTGATTGCATTCTCAAAATGTTTGCCTGGACATTCCTCGCCGAGAAAAGCAAAGGTTCTAATTTATTTGTATATATTTCATACGGCGTGGGGGAAGGAATAGGAATGTCCCGTCTCAGATGTTTTTTTCCCCCCGTCCCGACATTCTTCTCCGCTAAACTCCTGGATGCTCCTGATTTAGGCCGCTGGCAACGGCAGCGCTCCAATATGAAACACCCTGGACGGGCCAGCCAACAGCCATCTCACGAGGCAGGGAGAGAGAGAGAGAGAGAGAGAGAGAGAGAGAGAGAGAGAGGGATGATGAGCTAGAGATAGGTAAAATATAGGAAAGAAAAGGGATGAAAGTTACCCACACTAGAATGTAACTGTTTCAGAAGTGGTGTGCGTGTGTGTTTCTCTGCTTCTCCCGTGGCTTGTTTCGCCAAACAGCGTCTCGTACCCCCCCCCCCCTCTCTCTCTTTCTGTTTCAACCAAACCTTCCAAACGCAGGTTAATTTTTTAGGAAAATGTTACCGGGCATGAGAGGAAACACAACTCCCCTCTTCCAAATCAACATGGACTCCTCCATTCACCTCCCCTACTTGGGAAATGATTTAAGTAGGACCATGTGTGTGTGTGGATGTAGAATAATATGTCACTTAGAGGGCCAAGAGGACCCAAAGAGCAGCGTACCTGCTTCTTATTAGGATAACTCGGAGGAGCCCTCGAGGCCTCCGCGCTCTGTTGAAGGAGGAGGTGGGATATGATACATTTAGAGGTAGCAGGTTCAGTTGGAGTTACTTTCATAAGTGATGAAGCAAGCCTCCATCTCTTATTAACAGGTTACCGAGCGCTTTGATGGAGGACAGGTAAATTCAGCAAGAGTACAACGAGGAGGAGAGGAGGGGGTTGGTGGTGTCAGGTCTGTTTTGAAACCAGTTGAAACACTTTGCCCCGTGGCCCTTTTCCATCCTTTGTTGGCCAAGGAATATTCCACCAACCCCCCCTTCCACAAATTCGATTATCTGGTCGCTAATAAAGACCAGGTCAAGAGCTAACGCATTTCTCAAACTGCAAATCTATTGCAAGGGCCGAAACAGAGCCGAGCTCGCAGGGACCCTGTCCTGTGTTATCTTTGTCAGCATATCTTTTTCTCTCGGAGATAAGCGGTTATCTCGTGCCACGGCTTTTTTGGAGCGGTGTCAAAAAGGAATTTTGGAATAAGCGGAGCTGCGGATCTGAGACAAATTACTTAATTCTTCCTCTCTGGTGCTATCTCTGTCTGGGAAGGGCTCGCTGGGAGCCTTTTGATGTCCGCGACAGGGGGATTTCCTTAGTGTGTCTGAGCGTGTGTGTCTCCGTGTCTGTGTCGATACGTATAACACACACTCCTTTGTTTGTATGCTGGAAGTGAGAGAGATTCAAAGTATTACAGGGCCTTGTTAGAAACTGAAAAGACAACTGATAACATGATGTGCACATATGATGCACTGCTCCCTCCGGTCCCCCTTTTTTTCCCCCCTGGCATGTAACTGGGCTGCAGTTGTAAAAAACACGAAATCAACCCCAAAACTAATCACACTTTCAATTCCTTTCTGTTTCTTCCCACCTTTTCTTCCAATCAGGTGATGGGTCTGCTGAACCCCGGCGGCGTGCCACATCAGCCCCAAAGCGACTACGCCATCTCCCCTCTGACGGGCGGCCTCGAGCCCCCCGCCGGCATGGCCGCCAGCTGCAGCCAGCGCATGGATCACATCAAGGGACTGGAGGGTCTGACCAGCGTCCCCTCCATGTCCGCTCTGCCCTCCCTGCCCAGCTCCCAGTCCTACTGCCCCACCTCCTACAGCTCACCCGGCTACACAGTCGACCACGTGGCGTCCTACCAGTACGGCCAGTACGGACAAAGTAAGGTCAATACACTTCATCTTATTTTAAAATTCTCTCCTTTCATTAACTGCACTCAGCCAGCCAGACTGAGCATGTAACTGGTGCAATATTATTAAAATTATTATCTTTTCCTGGACATTTCATCCCTCAGAGAACATTTAACAAGAGATGTACAGAGACGTGAAGAAAAATCAATGCAGATAATGGAAAACCAGCATCAAAAGTAGTGAAAATAAGAGTTTTCAAGATTAAACTAAACTTAACAATCTGCTTTTCATCAAAGTAAGCTGATACAAAATTGTGTATAAAGTTTATTATAATAAAAAAAACTACAAAATACAAACATATTCTATATTTTAAGACCACTGAAGGCAAAACCTGACTGCAATATTTGACTTTTACATATACACATAACACTAATGCATCTCACCCCTACACATTCATACCCATATCCATAAAAACTTTAAAATATGGTCTCAAATATAAATCAATATATAAATATACAACGGTATTCACAGTTGGTTCAGTTGTATGAATCTTTAGTTAATGTTGACATGCTTTAGAGATTGTAGGCAGGATTGTTAACAGTTGGTCTCCTGCTCCTGGCATGAAACTCAACTTGATTATAGGAGTGCTGGTGAGCGTAAGGATAAAGTTCCCCCCTCCCCCGCCCCCAAGTAATTACACATCTGACCAGTTTTGTGTCCATAACAGCTTTTTTCTCTGCAGTTTGATACTTTTTCATGCAAAATTTGTTGAAGCGAAGCCCCCGTGTTAACAAGATAGGAAGGAAATGGGGACGGGGAGGAAAAAGACGGAGATACAGCTGCTTGTTTTACACACAACGTGAAGCTGAAAAACAGCACTGTTGTCGTTGCATACTGCAGCTTGATTGAGTCATAATTAGCATGATCTGTTAATGATGTCACAAAGCATTAGAGTAGCTGTACGGACATGCTTGGTATAACTTTTGTAGTCAGCTGAAGTAAATGTGTGTGTAGGTTTTTTGATAAAATCATATGACACACAAAACACATCAAAAACTACTTTTTAAAAAATGTGCTTCTGAAATTTGAAGACATTTCCAACAGTTTTTTTGTTTTGTTTTTCTCACTTTAAATTGAAAATGTCTGAACCAAATCAGGCGCTACACCGCCCCGTAACCGCAAATTACTCACAAGCTCTCGAACATGCGGCCAGGTTAGCTGCGAGCTTTGGTTGTTAGGGCCGCTAACATTTTTCAGGGGGCCCCGAGCATGCACTGTCTCGAGTGTTGGGGTTAATTGTGCGGCTCCGATTCCATCTGCCCGATACTAAAAAAAAAAAAAAAAAAATCTGTGGTGAGGCTTAATGCGGAGTCAGCTTCCATCAGGGTAAAGTGTAGCTGCGGTAGTGCGCGATAGCCCTCCTCAGATTGTTAGCCCTCAGAGAATACCTACCTGTCCAGCTATGAGAGGGTCTTTTCACTTTACATTACTGTTAGCTAAAGGGTTACACTCAACTTCAAACATATCCCCCTTCCATCTAACTTTGGAAGGCAACGTCGTTTTCCGTCACAGCGTGATTGCAGCGGCCGCCGTTTCCAATTTTGGTCCACGGGGGGGATGCGGGGAGGGGGGTTTGACCAATCAGGTTCATCCACTGACCTTGTAGCAACCTCGAGACAAACCGGGGCCCTTCAAAGAGCGTGGCAGCGGTCCAATGAGTCAGACTGCATGTTAACTCTGCGGGGCGGCAGGTATCAAATGAATATCTAACTTAATATCCGAGAGCAGCAAATGTCTAATGAAATATCTCGGTGAAATATCTCCAAGTGGACAGAATAAAGAAAATTAGGGCGACACACATGAAGCACCTCCAGCATGTGGCACCGCGCACGCACATACACACACACACACACACACAACAAGGGACAAAGGCAGCCACCGGGACAACACATGCGCTCACATACACATACACCTCCACCACCGTTACGAGGCGGAGCAGCATACATCTTGATGTAATTAATCAGTGCGACTGGATAGCCGGTGTGCGGTTGGGTTTGGAGCTGCAGAGGAAAGGTCCTTTCTGGGGGTGGACGGATCCTAATAGCCTCTGGCAGGGCAGCTATTAGAAACAGGTGCTAGGACTGAGGTCAGCTGGGGAAGCAGTGTTGAACAGTGGAACCAGGTTCCAGCGTAGGGTTAATAAAAAGAAGAGTGCGGATTGATCCACAACGCGGTACATTTTGACTACATGTAGTTTTCACTGGACGGCCTCACAGAAATAACAGTGGTTAATCCATGAATTACTTATTTGTTTTTTATTTAGCTGAACTTCTCTGTTGCTAAGCAGGCAACGCAGAGGTCACCTGTCAATCAGCATTCCCAACACTGTAGAGTCTTTCTCTCTAAATGTTCTGTCGAGGAAATTTCTTTACCACGACAGGCTTTCAGGAACTACTCAAGATTTCCACAAACCAGAGACATGAAACACTAACTCCTGAGCACGTAAAGCAAAGTCCTGCAACAATAATCAAGTGACAGAGACCAGAACATGCTATTTTTTAATCATTACATTGTTATATTTTCATTAGGGTAGTAGCTAAGGAGGACATGTATCCATATAATGGGTATTTTATTGCATTATTTCCATAACCCTAACCCTAACCCTACTTTTTGATTTGACTAATTTAAGGCCAAACAATAAATACATACATTTAACACTCTCAATTTCCCCACCAGAATCATATTATTGACACTATTTAGAAGACTTTAAACCAGCATCTTGTAACCCTCCTGTTTTCTTCGGGTCAATTTTGACCCAGGGGGACGACGGGCATTAACTCAAAAATGAGGTATAATTTCATTAAAATGAGGCTTATTGACCGTAATGGCCAGAAATATGTGTAAAACCTGTGGTAATAAGTTGGAATTAAGTTGGCTAAAGACACATAATTGGGTGATAGTTTATACCTCATGCTTTATGTACAGTCAAACCAGACAGGGTCAATTTTGCACCATCAACGAGAAGATAAAATAAAAACTTAAAATTAAACAGTTAACTGAATTATTAAAATATGACTGTGAATCAAAATAAATACCAAGAGTGTCTGAAGGTGGGAATTGAATACATAACCTAGTATATCACAAATCTTACATATTACATAATGTCCTATGTGAGAATGTTCCAGTTTGTATTTTGCCCTCTGACTGAGAAACCTCATGTCTGCATTTATTAAGGGGGCGTCCTCACGCTTCTGTTCTCACATATCCTTGACCTTACACCCAAAAACTACTGTTAGCACATGCTATGCTAACAACAGCCATATGTCTGCGGAATGGCATGCTAAAGCATATGCCCGAAATTTATGGCGGCAGTATATCTCTTTTATCTTCTTTTCACTTTGGTTTTTCTAAAATCCCTTTTCACTGGTCGTAATTTAACGCCTGTCTCACGCTTTCTTTCTTTCTTTCTTTTTTTTTTCTTTTTCTCACAGGTGCCCTTTCTTATCTGAGGCCTGAAATCACCTGATGAGAAGCTCGGGACTTCACAGAGGGGACATTTTGCGTGTACAGCGGTGGAAAATCATTCATTATCTGGACCAAAATTTTTGCATTTTACCAGGACAATTCTCTTAACTGCAGGACACTTCCGTATTCATTCTTGGTGGAGACACGGACACATAAAAAATAAGGGACCACAGGAAGGAATATCAGACCAAAAAAAAAACTATTGATTTACTGTGAACATTGCAGATGAACAGCAGAGGCACCAGCGCTTAATTCGGGTCGGCTCGGCACACGTCGAGCTCCGACCATCTTCACTTTCCGCGGGCAGCGAACCGATCCAGTGACCAAACTCTCACCGTGGACTCTGCCTGTGGGGGTCTCTGTTATGACAACAAACCCAAATCTACCGTCACAGACTACCAGCCTATGTGCTGCCGCTTGAAGGAACGTGTTTACATATCTTAGGGCCACATGAGTACATATGAAATTACACGTATCGCCAAATTAATCCCTAAATTGTATCTGCCGAGGGGTGAGGGGTGGGGGGTGGGGGGGGAGAGAAAAGGGCTTTGTTGATTTTATTGGACATGGCATTTATTTGCGATTTCTGCATCCCACACATGGAGAGAAATTCCAGACGCAAAGAAAACAAACGTTAGCGAGTGAATCTGTGGGTTTTATTGTACCAGAAACTTTAATGTACACCACAGCTGTACTGCAGAGAGAGTTCATTCAAACACCCCCCCCACCCCCGCCCCCCTCCACCCCACCTCTCTGTCTCTGCTCGCCTTTCTCTCAGTCCCTCTGTCTCATTGATGTTTCGGACGGTGAGGCGATGATCTCTACCTTTTGTAGTTTTTAGAGAGGACTCGGTGGAGGTCAAGGGGTGACTTTAGGGAAAGTGACAGATGAGAGAGCAGTAGAAGAGGGGAGGTGGCGGAGAAGTATCTTAAAAAAAAAAAAAAAAACGGGAGGGGGGGAGGGGGATAAGCAAGATCGATCACAGGCTGAAAAACCCTTTAGAAAAAGAACCTCTCCCAGAGAGAGAAAGCCACCAGGTCACAAGTCATGACCGAGAGACACTTGAGAAACCAACAGACCAAGAGAGTTTAGACTAAAGACATCCATTCTCCCAGCTGACCAGAAGTGCAATATCATGTATCGTAGAGTCAACCTCAGCATTCAAACAATAAAAAAGAGAACGTGCCTCTGAAAGTCTTACAAAACTCTTTGGATTTTATACTCTGGATCTAGTTTGGGGAATTAAAGGAGCAACACATGTGCCTTTGAAGGCTTTTGGGGTCCAAAACAAATAGGAAACATTTTTAATATTGCTGTAATAGCACACATGTCATGAGGAAAAGAATGAATGAAGGAAACGCCAACGTAAACAGCCAATTACCAGGAATGACAAAGCCAAAAGTGTATCTTATTTTATTGTGTAGCTTGGGACTTTTTTAAAAAATAATTTTTTTTTGTTTGTTTTAATTTTGCCTAAGCAGGATATATTGATTAGGTGTCTAATGCATTCCGGACATATTTATTGTCACACGTGTAATTGTAAACCTTTCCACATTGTTACAAGTGATGGTTGTGATAGACAGGAGAATACTTAATCTAATTCAGAATTACAGGTTGCCTTCATACAAGCGCCCTGTTGTTTTGTACACCAGTCAATGTTAGAATGAACCAGTCCTTTCAGTCCTTTGATATATTTTTTTGTATTATCTGACAAAGCGATATGACATGATGTCATGTGTACAAGCGCATTATCACTACTATTTATAATGAAATAAAAATGCTGAAAATAACTGCTGGTTTTTTCTTTTTTTTCTTCTTTTTTTGTTGTTCACCCCCGCTGCTATTTACTAAATGGAGCCTTTGTGTTTATTTTGGTCACGACTTGAGAAAAAAAGAAAGCGAGTGACTGTGGAAGAATACAAGTGCACACGGAGACAAACATTTTGAAGGGGCTCATGTGAACCCTCCAACCAAAATAGTGCCGGCCAAATGGGGGATCACCAGACGTTTGATTTGATACTGAACACAACAGCCTTTTCTTGTGGATGGCTGTAAATTCTCAAACATCTGCATTGGTGTGTATTAATACCCCCTCTGACCCCCGCTACTGTAACAAACTGACTTTTGTTTAACAACCTCTCCGATGAAGAGAACAAGCCTTAAAGCGTTTTGGACAAACAGAACACCCAGCCCCTCCAAAAACCTCTGCAACCCATCCACCCTGCTTACACACACAGGGCCCCCTCTGTGTGTGTGTGTGTGTGTGCGTGTGTTTGTGCACCACATGCATTCATACATTATGTTCATGTTCACATATAGTGTTGTTTCTGTGTGTGTGTGTGTGTGTGTGTGTGTGTGTGTTCATGCAGCCTGAGGGTATTAAGCCTAATTATAACATTCTTCTGATTAATCGTGTCTGCTCGCAGGCCTCGGAGGGGTGGCACAGTGTGCAGCTCGTGCAGCGGGACCACACACTCTATAAATAAAGTCTAAGTCAATAACAACATTAAGGATCACTCATAGTCTTGTCAGCTCTGTTTGCTAAGCCTGAATAATTAAACCAATGAGAGGACACTAATCACCTGTGGTGCGCACAAGCACTCCTGCAGATACACACTTTGGCGTACGGACGTGCGCACAGTGCACGTACATGGGCGCGCACACCTACGCACGTGCACACACACACGTACACGCACACGTACTGTGTTTGCTTTCTTAATCAGTCCATACCATTAAAGATGAAGACAAATCACACCTGCGAATTCCAAAGCTTAGACATTATTTTTTATTAATGAACCCTCCCCTGCACTGAAAAGGCTATTATTTCTTTAATACACCCCAGAGTGTACTTAAATCAAACTATTTTAATGGCATTTCTTTCATACTGCCAGATAATGACACATTATTGGATTGTTGGCCGTTTGCCTGGCAGCAGCACCGCCAACAGATCATTTTGCTCCTCACACAGTTAAATTCAAATAAACCCAAATTAAATAATATGATTTTTACTTCAATTTTACATTGAAAAAATTCCTTAATCTTCCAAAATCACAAATAAATGCAGCTAATGTTTTTTTCTCTAAACGTATTGGCACTGGTGGCATTACATGTCATATTATTAGTATTACATTTACCATATTTTGTTATTTTATTTCTAGTAATACACAAAATAGTAAGAAAAAGCTCTGTGGGCAGCTCACACCTGTGTGAACTGAAGTGGAGTTGGATGTTAGTTCTGCCTTACATCGCAATCATCGACCAAGGTGATAATCGACTTTTTATGCTCTTCATAGTGGGAGTTGATAGTTGTAGAGACAGAGAAACATTCACATCCTTGTATAACCATGTGATCCAGTAACTCACATCTTAGACAACCCCCTGGGTTAAAGAATTTGTTTTTTTCCTCAGTGTTGTGATCTAACATGACCTCCAGATCACGCCAGCAGCTGCTTCTGTCATTCTCACAATGTGTGTATGTGTGTGTGTGTGTGTGTGTGAACCCTAAATGTTCTTATTGTCTGTATGTCCACCATGTGTGCTGTTTCTCTTTGTTGCATCGTATTAGTACACACAGTACAAAGACACATTTTTAATCTTATTTTTTACTCCATTAAATTGATAGTTGAAGGTGGTACATTGACTCGGTGATTAGCAGAGTAGGTTTTTTAGTTCAAATCTGATGACCAGTTGGCTGGGATTCGCCTGCGTGGGTTTCCCCCAGATGTTCCGGTTTCCTTCTCCAGTCCAAAGACATGCAGGTTAGGAAAAATGGCAAAATTCCCTGTAGATGCAAATGTGTTTGTCTGTCTTCATGTGTGTCAGGTATCATTCATTACTTTTTACTCTGCTTATCTGTACGTGCATTACCCCTTAAAATCGTTAGATGAGTAAGGTGGAAAGTGTTTTCGGGGTGTCTCCTCTGTACCCCAGCTTGCCATCCAACCCCCTGTACACACACTTAACCCCTGACACTCCCCAGCATTCACACACTCTGTCATCACAGGTCCTGGCTGCTGCTGACCTGAGCACTAACACATGCTGGGGAGAACTTAACCTCTGGACCTCCGGATGGAAAAACACATCGGCGGAGGAGCGGGAGGACATCCGAGGAGGAGGAGGAGGAGGATGGTGTAGGAGGAGGTGATGGTGCGTGCGTGACTATTCGTCTACAGGCAACACACAACTGTAAACTGACACATTGCTGTCATTTGATAAATATTCTTTCTACTGACATTTTTGTTTTGGCATGCCATTGGTTTTGTCTGTAGGGAAACCTTTCAGAACCCATTAGATGAAAAGAAAAAAAACATGGTGGTAAAGTTACAAACAACACTGTTTCACCATGGTGACACTGAAAGAAGTTGGCATTTAGACATTACAAAGGGTTTTCATCCAATGACATTAATATGTTCCATCTTTTCATTCTTTGGATTTCCTCTTCTCTACATCTTTAACTTCTACTCAGTCTGTCACTAAAGTGATTTATTCGATCATAACTGAAAAAAGCACAAAAAGTGAAATATTGTGGCCACCAGTAGACATAATTGATCTCATCTTGCATATATGAGAAAATAGTTTTACTGGACTCATCATTCACAGAACCTCACTTTTGTTGGGGCCATCAGTGCTAAGTATGAAAAACAAGCTATTAACAATCAATAAGAGGAACTTGTTAGGAAATAGCTGCTTATTTATACATCCAGCATACAGAGCAGTATTTATCTGGAGTCATGTTTTTGTCCACCTGGTGAATGTAAGTATGGACTATGGCTGTTATACTTTTACTCACAGGTTCGACTCTGTGAGGGAAAGATTGAATTTGATGATGCAGACAAAATCTAAAAATAAAGACAATTTACTGTGATTCAATGAAAATGAATCAAATCTCAAGATGCTGCACTAGGGAAGGCAATTAAAACGAGAGGAGACACTGAAATGCTGATTTATAAAGGTTAATGTTAAAGGAACAAAGTTATCTAAGTGCTAAAAGAAGCTAAATCTTGTTTTTATATCAATATATTGAATGCAGCAAAATGCAACAGTAAATTCATCTAGGAAGACATAGATCATCTCACAAGGAGGAACTCAAAGTACAGGGAATGTTAAGTGAAGATTATCTTGCTGTTGCTTCTGTCTTTAATAATTCATTCAGTCTGTACATGAGCTTGGAAAAATACAAAAAGGAAACTGGATATTGTTCCTGTAGATGCTACAGGTCAGGTTTTTGAGCTAGCAGAGACTAATGAGTTACAAGTAAACAAAATCGTCAGCTTCTTAAAAAGCTCCAAAAGTAGAGATGCTTTCCAATTTGACACCATGTTTGTCAAATCAGACAAAGATATTTTAACTCCCTCATTATTCATTTAAATAAGTTGCCTTTTAAACACAGCTCCTTTCCTTATGACTGGAAATGTGCCATTGTCATGCCTAATTTTTTTAATCTGGGGTTCACCTTGAAGCCAGTAACTACAGACCATTAAGTATACCGCCAGTAGCCTACTCAAAGGTTGCTGAGAGAGTAATTGAACAACTGACAACATTTCTTATTACAAGCAATCGTCTACATCGTATGCAATTTGGCTTTAGAGCAAATTATTCCACTGAAACTGCTCCCTTACACTTAAGTAATTGGGTCTGTATTTTTAGATCTGTGTAAAGCATTTGACACAATCATCACGTTTTAATGTCAAAACTGTCTAAGTTTAACTTCTCATCCAGAGCACTGGCTAGATGTCTTCATATTTATCTAATAAGTTTGTGATGCACTGTCCAGTAACATGAAGTGCACAATGGATGTTCCACAAGGTACAGCGTTAGCCCCCCTATATATGAATGATCCCCCTCAGCAGTGTCATGATGTAAAACTGCACATATGCAGACGACACTGTTGTGTCTGCGTATGAAAAAACAGCTGACTCAGCTGTTTTTTGCATTTTTGCTTCTAAGCTAACAATTACATTGGGAATGATCACACATTAGTTTAATCATCATCACATCGTAGTCTAAATGTAAGTGTATGTTTTTTCTCTAAAACCATGGTACAACCTTCTAATGTTGATATTCTCGCCAAAGGTGAAAGGATTGACATAGTCACTGATTTTAAATATCTTGGTGTGACACTGAATCCAACTTTTTAAAACTTTATGGTTAAAACCATAAAGTACAACTTAGCAATTTTTTGATATATTATAAACTGTCTCTCTTTGGATGCAGCAAATATATTTATGCACACTGGTACAGTACATCAAATGGTAACTTTTATGTTTAACATAGTACATGTTCTCAATAAGCAAATTACTACCACTATTAAGTCCAATATTTAGTTCTGTTTTTGGTCTCCAGCAAGCACTTGGCAGACACTTTTATCCAAAGTAACTTACAAGTGAAGCTAAGCAATTAAGTATCCAGAGAGAGTGACCAGAGAGAACCCCGTTGTACAAACTGTCATGTAACTGAACAGGCACAAGTACAATGAGATGATTTTTCTCCATCCATCCATCCATCCATCCATCCATTCATTTTCCACTGCTTATTTTGTACTAAGTCACAGTTGCATCAGACTAAGTAAGGAAACTTAGACATCATTCACACTGGCAACGCCCTCCAGCAATACCCTCCAGCTCCTTGTGGGTGATCCCATGGACCCAGTATGTTCTGGGTCCACCCTGGGGGCCTCCTACGATTTGCATGTGCCATGAGCCCCTTTCACATAGAGTATTAGTGGTCATGTGGTCCATTGTTAATATCAAAATACTGGTAATAGCTGCTTTAAATACATTTATTTCAAGTAGTTTTTACTATAAAGTATTCCTTCTTGAACTGTTGCCCACTTGGAAGCTCAATATGCTCCTGGAAGCTGTAAATTTAGCCACACTATGGCAAAACTATTGGTGTTTGGAACATGTTGAACACATGGATGGACGGTGGAGAAGCAAATTATACTGTAGTAATAGTTTGAAAAGTTTCTAAAGATGTTTTTGAGTGCTTTTTCATCATGAAACCTTGTAAGTGTTGGAATGAATTGCCATGACCCTTGTGAAAACTGACCACAGTTACAGCTATGTAAAACCACATACCTTTTACAGCCTCTATTCAAGAGTTTGATACTCAAATGACTGATTTTGGGTGGAGTGTCACTTTAAGGGTAAACCACAGCAGCCAAGAGACAGTTCTGACAGTGGTGGAGCCGAGCAAAAATACCAGCAGAAAAGAGGAGAGCTGACTGATTCATTCTTTTTATGGAATCACATGATGAGAAAAGACATGACGTGAAGGAAGGAGAGAAAGCTGCAGACCACAATATGAACAGTGTTTTTTTTGTAATGTGTGTCAGCGGAAGCGATATACAGTATGTGTGTGTGTGTGTGTGTGTGTGTGTGTGTGTGTGTGTGTGTGTGTGTGTGTGTGTGTGTGTGTGTGTTGCAACTTGCATATGTTTTTCTGTAAAGGCAAAAGACAATCGGCAGACACTGACGCAGATCAGAGGGAAAGGGCTGGAAGAATGAAGTCAGACAGGAATTTCTAGGAAATGACAGTTATCAAAACAAGAGCAACGTGACTGCATCAATACCAGCGCTGTGCCTCTCTTCAGTCTTACTGGCACTGCTTTTATAGGGGCTTACATTGCCCGGAGAACATCACATGTCCTGTGTTTGTGTGTGTGTGTGTGTGTGTGGGTGTATGTGTGTGTGTGTGTTAGTGTTGTAGGCGCTCAACCTCTCAGAGGCTGGACAGTAGTAACTTCAGGGCCTCCTATGTACAGCAAAACTCTTGACTTGGAGGAACAAAGTTAATATCATGATACAATAACATGCCATAAACAATTTTAATATGACTAATGTTATTGAGCGTTGATTGCAAGTACAAACAGGAAAGCACTGAAAACATTAAAAGTTAAAGCAGACTTCCTGGCAGGGCTTATTTCTTTATAATCTCTCCTGACAGTCATCTGGACTAACATAGAGACATCTGTCGGCAAACCGTGCCCATGTGAATTTACTTCTGCCTAAGAAGGCTTTACCCGCGGCTTCTACTTATAGACTTTTCACTCTGCTTTAAACACACACACACAAAAAATCAGCATCAATGCACATATATGTTTTTCTACTTCTCCCACAGCCAATCACTGCTCAATACATGGATCATCTTTGTTTGTTACTGGTAGGTCTGTCCTGGAAAAATAATTCTGCTGGGTCACAGGAAGTGATGCATTTTACTGGGATTTGTTGGGATTGAACAGTAAGAGTCACTGTTACTGAAGAGCCCCTTGGGTCTAAGTGTAGATATATTTAGAAGACAACCAAATAGTTACAACAAATAAAAAAAAACCAAAAATCTACTCAATATTTCCTTCAGTGTTAAACCAGTGAATGGAGGCCAGCACTGTGTGGAGACATGGTTTCTCTTCTTGGTCACCGTGGGCTGCCACACAGCTGCATTTTGAAGCAGTTGCAGGTAAGATAAAGAGAGTAAAGAGAGTAGTTAAGAGACAGAGTGATAAAAGCACGTAAGAAACTCTCCAGATCTCCAAGAGAGAGAGAGAAATGATTTTATTTTTATTACTGACCTGATGTGGAAAAGACTACTAACAGCAGAGAAAGAAAAGAAAGGGACTTTAAAGGAAACTTTGAAAGAAACTTTAAAAGACTAGGTGTAAGTTGGGGAGTATGAAATGCAGAATAGAAAACACCAAGTCACAAATGATCCTAAATCTTGTATGCATCCTATAAATGCTCAGAAATCACTTTCTACTTATGTTGGCGTGCTTAGGTCTTCTTTAACATTCAAGTTGCTTCCATCCTCTCTGACATAGCGAATAGCTCGATTGCATTTACTAATTGTTTTCCTGAATGGTAAATCTGTAAACTTACCAACTTGCAAAAAAAAACAGAGTTTGGCTTAGCAGCAACAGCAGCAGACATGTCTAGTTATGAGATGGATACTGTCCCAGGAACATAGTAAGGGAAGCTTTCCTTTTACAAAGAAAGGAGAAGCAGGAGAAGAAGAAAGAAAGAAGGAGATTGTATGTAAGTATTTAATTACGAAGTCTGCACTGCATATGAGTGCTTTCAAATCTCCTCATCATGTCTGTGTTCCCCTGCCAAACGAGATGGGAAGATGAAATAAATGAAAAACAATTGCACTGTAAAAAGAAAAAGTTGAGATAATTTAAAAAATGCTTCACATAAGTTTTACTTTTGTAACTTTGTCTAAGAATGTTTACTTCTGTTTAGTAGCTTCACGTTAAGATCATTTATAATTTTACATGGCCAAACCTTCTGTTAATGTGTTTGAAGTTTACTCTAATCTGTAACTTTCAGATTAGAAACGGTGAAACAGTGACAGTCTGTTCTCTCATGAGCTGCAGTATTTGATTGGAACAGCTTTTTCTATTGCTATAGGAGCCACATTTTGGACTGCTATCAATCCTGATAAACATAACATTTGGGCTTTAATGCCTTAAAATACTACAGAGAGAGTGTGGGGAGTAATTAGAGTGGATACTGGTCTTCATTATGGTTTGGATAATTATAATTTTGATCTGAAGCACATGTAAAAAGAGACATAACAAGCCTCAATCCCCATCTTCATATTGGAAGAAAGAAGGCTTTTTTGGATGATGTAAATATCCCCTCCACACATGTTTTAAGATTTTACCACACACAAACTTAAAATGGTATATATTCTTTCTCTTTCATTAAAAGAGTCCAGACTCTATAAATATTTCATCTCAAAACTACTGGACACAAGATGTTTCCTACTTTACTGTAAATCCATTCTCAGTGTTAGTGCTCTGGAGGCTTCGAGTTTCCACATCACACTTTTATAAGTTGAATATTAAACCAAAAATGGATTCCATATTTATGAGATTACAAATCATGCTCACAGACCCACCACTTAAATTACATTTTCAATGAATAGACATAAATTTACAATTTATACTGCACAGAAATCATTCTGCACAGTGACATTCAAACATTCAACTGTAGGAACAAGAAGAAAAACATAAATCTGGAGTGGACAGGGACTTTAAATGAAACTGACCTAATCTGAAACTGATTTAATTACACTGAGTTCACTGTGTTTTTTTTTTTTTTTTAAACTGAATGTGAGATTTTAAGTTTAATTTATAGATAACATGGAGTGAAATCTGAAAGTTAGTTTTGCTACACTCCACTAATAAAGAACCATAATTTGTATGTATGTATTCGCTGTCTTGGTCTGTCCCCCGAAAATTCTATTTTTATTTGTAAATTGTCATTATAACCACAAACAAAGATTATTTATGCCAAATAATATAAGTTGCTATTATTACAGTGTAAATTGGATTGGCAGACATGGCATTTCATCTGGGAAATGCGGTGCAAAAAAACAGACCTCTGTGCAGTGTGAAACAGGCCATAGGTTTCTGTACTGTCACATCAGAATATGAATCCAATCCAGTTGTCAATATCTGTTCATAATTCATACTATCAATTTACTATTGTCTTTTCATTGACTCCCTGGTGTTCCTGTATGACTGACAAAGAAGCTGCTATAAGCACATATCTGGTTGTTTATGAGTGCCTTGTGGCTTCAGATTGTGCAACAGAATCGCCTATAAGTCACACGGCCAATGCAGTGAGGTTTGGCTTGAGAGTCTGAGTAGAGACTGACAACCCTGTGTTTGTGGTTACGTCATGTTGGCCAGTGTGAAAGCTGAAAAGACAAGAGAGAGAGCATGAGTTATTGGGACGCAGACTGAATTAAGAGAAAGAGAAAGGAGAAACAACAGAGGGAAGGTTTTTTGTAATTTGCACACATCTTTCCATAGGGGCGTTCACTATCTCTCCACTCCATTACATATTTCATTTGAACGGTGAATGATCCCCATGTCAAGGTATGTGGATACTTCTTTCAGACACACTGGTTTGCTCTGTCACACCCTACAGTTTACCTATACTGATTTTTTGATCTCGACCTGAGTCAAGATGCAGTGTGTGATGATTTATGTGTGTGTGCGTGTGCGTGTGCGTGTGTGTGTGTGTGTGTGTGTGTGTGTGTGTGTGTGTTCCAGCACATTAAATCCACTTACCTTAAGAAGTTAAGAAGTAGTAAAGTAG
This sequence comes from Scomber scombrus, assembly GCF_963691925.1. Taxonomy (NCBI): domain Eukaryota; kingdom Metazoa; phylum Chordata; class Actinopteri; order Scombriformes; family Scombridae; genus Scomber; species Scomber scombrus. Next base: position 6,070,166 of record NC_084974.1, read on the forward strand.
TAAAGATGTACTTTGGGCATCTGTCTATGGACAGCCTCCCTGGATTGCTATTTCTCTTGCTTAATTTTTTGTTTCTTCTCCTGACAAACATTCCCTATACCAGCATATTGCTTGTATATGCGAGAGTTTTGTTCTTTTCTGGACCCCAGGGGGCTCAACAAGTATCTTTGCCCCCAAAGATACAGAATGTTGACTGTTCTCAGGGTGAGGTAGGCCATCACCACAGGGGACCGGTTTGCCCCCACCGACTTCAAGGATGCATTCTCCCAAATACACATCAGGTGTGGGAGGCACTGGTGTTTCCTGATGTTCATCTTTGTGGGTCCTCTTTTTGGCATATCTCTGGCTGTCCAGACAATCAACCTAATGCATGGATGCAGTCCTCGCACTTCTCATCTCATGGGGCGAATGGCAGCCATGGTGCAAGTAGTCCCTCTTGCCCTCCTGTACATGCAACGCGTCCAAAGGCAGAGCACAATACTTTAGGACCAGTGGTCGCCTGGTCTTCACAGATGCATCCCAAGTAGGCTGGGGTTGCACTGTGAGGATGTGGCGGATGTAGAGTCAATAAACGCTGGTGACCCGGTCATTAGGTGACTCAGCACATAAATGTCCTGTAGCTGAGAGTTGTTTTTCTTGCTAGTTTCTGTCAAGATTGAGATCTCACCATGTCATTGTCACAACCAACAGCACAGTGACAGCAGCCTAAATCAGCAGAAAAGGGGGCCTAGGCTCGCCTATCCTATGCAAACTGGCAACCAAACTGTAGCATTGGGCTCACCCCTTCGTTTACTCACATGTGCCAGAGTTATTGTATACAGATATCACATGAAGAGAGGATCTGAACTCAGGAGAGTTGAGATCACCGTCAAAGAGATCTGGCATCGCTTTGGCAGGGCAGAGCTTGACTTGTTCGCTTTCAGAGTCGACACATTTTTGACTTTCTTCTACCCGAGGAATGACAATCCACCCCTAGGGTGGGATTCTTTTGGCAAAGTTTTGGCTTCATGGTCTACTCTACACCTTCCCTCCTTTGACTCTTCTCCAGCCTCTTCTGCGAAGGATTCAGGTGGAAGGGGTGAGGCTGATTCTGGTGGTTCCTCTTTGGCCCCACATGCCAATTTTCAATGATTCTGCCTTTCTTGGATGGCATATAGTGAGTGTGTCGGAGGTACCTGATGTCTCAAGCGAGCAGGACCCTGTTTCACTTGTGACAGAGAACCTCTTTCACTACCGTGTTCAGCAGCTACATGGTCATTTCAGTCCACATTTTCACGATTCTACCATGAATGAAGCAGACAGCCCCAACTTCAGGAAGTGGGTGTTGGATGTGACTCATCTTTTTACATGACTAGGCTATTGCTATTTTTCACCTTTTTTTGTCTCCCTTGGTCAGCTTAACGACTTGTGGGCTGATCTGAGTGGCCGCTCACGGCTTTGGCCTTTGCATCTTGCGGGGGCCTTTATCTGTTTTTCTTTGGGTGAGTCTTGCTCCTTGCAGACTAACCATAGCAGCCCCCTGCCTCTCAGGCTTGGCCTTGCATCTTGTGAGGCCTTGATCTGCTTGGTATGTAATAGTGGGAATAATTCCTTGTACATAAGAAGTATGTATGACTCTTCACTCAGAGAACCAAGGTTACAATGTAACCAAATGTGGTGCAAAATGTTTGTGGCATTTGAGGTAAGATTGGTTATCCCTGAGAGAAGGCAAAGGAGTAGGAAAAGGCAAAGATGACTTTTGCAGAGAAACTCCCCGATCGAGAACAAGCAGGGATCTCGTACAGCAGATGGACAGAGGCAGATGTAAATGAAGGATTCTACCTACACAGAGAAAAATAGCGTCTCTGCTAAGCCTGTCTGTCGGTGTGGGAGACATGGGAGAGTGGTGGGAGCTGGGAGGTATGCAGTGTTTTTTGGAGAGGTATGTGATGTAAAACAGTGGAAGTGGGATAGCAGCTGACGCTGTCCAGCGCTCATGAATCAGGCTGAGGCACCGTGAAGCAGCGGCCCTCATAGGAGCCAGATGGGCCCTTGGCTCGACATTGGCAGGGATGAAGGAACACACACACACACACATAGGCAGGATGGGAACAAACAGGCTCTTATGTGCACTGCATATACTGATGCAAAATGAAGAAAACACATGCATGCTCTATGTATTTGATATAAACAGTAGATTTATATGCATGAAGTGCATATCACTAAAGCAATGTGACAGAACACATGCACAAAACGTTGATATATATTTATTCATGCTAAAGAAGGCATATTGAGAATCCCAAAGGTGACAAATGGCAGACACAACTATAACTGAATACATCAATACATGACACTATTAGCTAAATGATTAAAATGGAGTGTAAGATAAGCTATATATCTGGCTTCACATAAACTCTTGTAAAGCTAAAGCATTTTAGCCAGCAAGTTAGCTTGGTAACACCTCTTGGAAGTTAGTTTAGTTTGTTTGACAATATTAGAAAAGATACATTGAACCACACACATCTATAATGTCAAAGATGACACAATTAAGTCCAAGACTTTTCCATTGTGGTCCGTGGTGAAGTAAAAAAGAACTTGTATTTTAAGATGAAAATGATGTTATAGAAATTCCAACCATAAAATGAAAAACTAAAAAAACATATATTTTAAATTTTATATAAGTTAACAAGCTGGTTCACAATAAACTTTTATAGAGAGGAAAGACAACAACATCAACAGAGGTAAAATCGTGGGCGCAATGAGCTAACTGCAACAGATACTCTGCCCCTCAGATCATTTGAAGAGGTCAGTGTTTCAATGGGGCCTGAAAAGTGTGTGTTTGGTGCAATGAAAGGTTTCCTAAAGCCCATCATCCCTGTCTGCTTGACTTAAGTTAGACAGACTGTGACTGATTTCAACCCATAGTGAACCCATATGATCCCAGTTTTATAGGCCACAAAAGAGATGGGCCGAGGAAAAAGAGCCATGCTTTATGGACTCGGATAATTATCTCGCTTTATGTGATGGTCTTGCTGAGTCATTCTAGTAAAGAAAAACACATTTTAATGGTTGTTTATTTTGATATTTAAAGACTTTTTAATATTGCAAACACAGCTTAAATATTTAAAGGAATACATCTATCATAATAAAATCAACCATTTCAAGATACTTCAAACACATATGAAATAACAGTAATGTATACTGAATTTATTTCTAAATGACTGTATTGTTATTTGGAAGGTGTTGGTAAAAGACTTTTTCTGGGAGGTCTTTGAGATTCTGAATTTCTGCAAACTTTTTCAAATTCCTAAAAAATAAACACACAAACTGCACTGACCACAGTTTATATGAAAAAAATAATCCCTCCATAAACATCTGTGGCGATTCATGATCATGTTCATAAACATTTCCATGATTTTACCCACTGACCAGGCCGCATACACAAATTTGTAGGCCTGTCCAGAGCAGTGTGCCACAGTTTCATTCACTGAGTGACTCATTCTAGTTTTGCAGAGGATAATCTGCTTTGAAACATGGACTCAGTGATATCTATCAAATTACTGTGGTGGGATTTGGTTTTTATGGTGTCATATATCCAATAAATCCAATCCTTGTGAACACAGAACAAAGGGCGATAATTGTGAACAGATAGAAAATGAAACCTCTCAGAAAGAAGAGGTTGAGTTGCTCTTGAACACATGCTCGGCCCCCAAAATATCCAGAATACATAAAACAAAAAGTCTGCAAACAAATTAAACCTCACACGTTCATGAAACACTTTGAGAGGGAGATTTATTATCAGCAACAGAAACAAAGTATAAAAGTTATTTTAAAGCTCAGCTCAGACATACCAAACAAAGATGTATTACAGATTGTGTGAAAACTTTCAATTCAGCTTAATAAACAGAAACCTAACTTTCAGGTTCCCTAACTGAGGTTTAGTCAGTTTACATCCAGGTTCCCTTCAACGTGTCTTTTCTCTTGTTCGGAAAGGAATTCCATATTGTGCTGCCTTTGCCAACCAGGAGAATGAAAATGTTCAGCAATGTTATTTATATGAGACCAGTGATGTAGAAGCCTCATAAAAGTCTATATTCATTTTCTTTCATTATAACTGTGTCAATGATTTTAAAATATAGTTTGATATGACTAATATGGATGAAAACAGGTGTCATTTTCAAATGTAATCTGCATTGGTGATGTTTCCATTTTCTTTATTTACTTTTTTAACTATAAAAAAGGTTTTACTGTGTTTTAGATGTGAACATTGCCTGAAGATTCTATTGCATGTTTTAAAGGACCATTATGTAACATTAATTGACTAAGAGACCAAACACCTTTGCTGGATGAATACGTAATTATTCTAATTTTGTAAATACTACAAACTAAACTCTTTTGCAGTCCAAATCTTATGTGTGTCACTTGAACTGTGAAAAATAAACAACAACAAAAGAAACACAATTGCTCAGTCTAAGTGAAAATAATAACAACTATCTTTAAGGCATTTTGATTCGAAGCACAATGTTTCTTTCAATACTTGGAGCTGGAAAATAACAAGAAGAGCTTAAAAGCAGCATAACTCACACAGGCCTGTTTCCTGCTGCAGAAGCTTCTCAGTGCTGAAGGACATACACTGCTCAACACTGACCTCTGCTGGCTGCTTGTTGTCAACAGCACTGTACTTCACTTAGATTGCCAGTACTATGTGTCAGCATCATTCAGCACAAAAATACACCCTCAGCCTGCTTTTAATGAAATATACTACTATTTTGATGTTATTAATAAAGTACTTAAACCAACTATGAGGTAATAGTGGTGAAATTGAAACCTGTAAACTGTATTTGTATAGCACTGTTCATACATGTAATGTAACACAAAGTGCTTTACATAGAAAAAAACAAACAAACAAAGATTCAATAAAACCAAGAACTGAGGAAACGCTATCATAGCGCTCATGAATCTGCAGTGAGGAAACACCAGAGGTAGAATAAAATAAAATGTAAAAATTAAGTAAATAAATAAAATAAAAGGTAACAAGAGATTAATAAAATATAAGAAATAAATAATAACACCAGAAATGTTAGGAGGAGTATTAAAGCAAAAAAAGATACAAGATGAGAAGAAAATAATAAAGGGTTTCCTATGCACAGTTATCATGATGCAGTTTTTGACATAAAATCTGATGTACATGGCAGTGGTGTTAAATAACTTTCAGTTATGAATTTGCGGTCTCTGCACACAAGCTGATTACATCATCATGATTACTTTCTTCACAGAAGACAATATATGACTATTTTCACAGGCTGCCTTACTATGATGAGTAAACTGACCTCTATGTAAAATCGGTGGAATGCCTTTTAAGGATAAAGCTGGCTATTTTTCTATATTTTTCTTTTTGTCAAAATATTCTAATGCGCAGAGCCAAACCGACAATGAGATGATCCTACTAGGTCTTGTGCATGTATCCAAATTTGATGTATCATACTCCACTGTGCTGTAGAGCTCTATTGTTGTCCAGATACTATTAAAAACACATCAATGAACCACAGTGGTTACTCTAGCCTGTTTAAAAAAGGTTCTTAATTGTTTTATTTCAACAAGACAATGTTGGGGAGGGTATGTTGTGGGGATTGTGTTTGTATAGATGATAAATCTCAATAGAAAGTTGACAGACTCTCTGAAGCTATATCTTAACAAACTACTGTAATCACACTCTTTAGAGATGCAGCAGTATGGCTCATTATGTGCATATGGCACAGATACAAATAGTTTTGAGTAGGAATTCATTGCTGTTTGGCCCTGTACATGAGATTTGTTGGCAGTAAGAAAAATATTAAAAATCTCCAGTCATATGGAGCCATACAAAATAAGTATCTAATATGAAGTGAATTCCATATAAATCAAGGATACCATATTATTTTATGTAATGGCGCTTTTCCACTACACCATTCCAGCACGACTCGCCTCGCCTCGGTTCTTTTTGCGTTTCCACTAGGGAACGTACCTGGTACCTGGTCCTTTTTTAGTACCTGCTCTGGTGAGGTTCCAAGCGAGCCCAGCGGGAAATAAAATGTGACGTCGACACACTGATGGCCGCTGATTGGTAGTTGTCGCTGGAAGCGTCATGAGCCGTCCCACACAAGAATCAAACCCGCCATTTTTAAATACCGGCAGCAGCGTTACAGCTACACACGGCTCAATTTTCTTGCTTTGTGTGTGACAAAAAGCCACAAACAGCAGCAAGTACACCACTACCTCAATGTCCTCCATTGTTTATGTGTTTTGTGTCACATATAAAACGAAGTCACGGCAGTTTCGCGGAGCCGTGCTATGACGACCCCGCCCACGTTGAGTAGGTACTTTTTTGTAATGGAAAAGGTCTGTTCTGGAACCGTACCGAGTCGAGGCAAGCCGTGCTGGAACTGTGTCGTGGAAAAGCGCCATAAGGTAAAGCTGAGACACTTCCAAAAACCATGGCATATATGAGGGAAATGACAGTTATGAAAAGTGAAAGCTTTAACTCAAATGGGGGTTTGGTAGCCAATGCTCTATACGCCTCTGGGCACAGTTAACCATCATTTTCTGTTCTGCCAAAATTCTTATTATCTGTCAATGTAATATTGTCTTGGCTGTCCGACACTGCTGTATCCATACTTCTGCCAGACTCCACCATCCTGTGTAGTTGGAATAGTTGGAACTGTCAAAAAAAGCTTTCCAGAATAGATTCAGAGGGGTGATAAATTGGTAAAAGCACAACAAAGGAATGCTTCATCTAAATCTGTGGAAGTCTACTGGAAGGATGAACACCATTATTCCAAAAACGAGTCCCTCATTGATTTTTTCTGATAATGGAAGTGGAGATTGTTGGTTCAAGATCTCCCACACCTATATCCAACATATTGCATTATTGATATCTTGTGACTGTGAAGCTCATAATATATTGCTCACATCATTTTCACATTCAGTGAGTCCTTGTGCCCTGAATCTGCATTCATGGTGTTACATTACACATTACATCACCTCACAATGAACACTAGATAGCATGCGTGTTCCTCCTACCACTGTTTACATTTCCCAAATAATCCATGATCATAGTGTAGATCGTTACCCTTACTCGGCCACTAGGTGGCAGTGGAGGCCTGCTATTAACTGGAGGTGCATGAACCCATTAACCCCCACTTTCCACCCCAGAGTGAGAGAATCCTCAATCTCCCCAGCACTGTAACACAGATATGAGCCAGTCTTATGCTGTTTTAACTCTGACATGGTTTGCTGCCTGGCTGAGCTATGGGATGATCATGTACATGTAGCGCATGTGTGTGTGGATATTTGACTGTAGGATAAAAGAAGTTGTCAAGGTTCCGTGTTGGTATCCATTTCCCCTCCTTCACACCTCTTCTCTGCATAATGCTGGTTAGAGCTGCATGTATATGTGTGTTGCTGTGGTCTCCTGGGCGCTGCCACCCTGCCCAGACTACTAATGCACTACCTGCTTCTCATTAGAATGTCCCGTTTGAGTCCGGCCATCTGCACCAGCTGGTTGGCAAGCCTTTTGCCAACCGTTTGATGTCGATGAGGAGCTCAGCGACGAGCTCACAACGGTGTCCCAGCGCCAGACTTAAAAAGACCTTTTTGCTTTGTAGTTTTTTGAAAAGACTGAGAAAAAGTCCTGATGTTTTCATCAAGGCTGGCAGGCTTATAGCGGACCTAGGTGGGTTTGGAAGGCATCAGGTAAAGGTACTTCACCAAGGTCTGCAGAGTTTGAGCTGCCTCAGACATGCTGGATTTGTCTTGGCAGATGCTGAAACAGAAAGTGGAAGAGATGATGTGGTGGTAAACAGAGAGGAGGGTAAACTAGACTGCATGTACAAAATGTCTTCCTGTTTCTGGGTTGCAGCCTATTTTGCAAAATCAACATCTTAAAACATGTCCCTTGGAGATTTAATAAGTGAAATCAATAAGAATGGCTTTAACCTGGAATTGCTTCATCAATGTATTTACAGGACACTATTTATAATTTTCTATATTTATAAATAACATTAAAGGGTTGGTTCACTCAAATGACCAAGAAATATACTAATTATTTCATGTGCATGGGAATTTAGTAAGAGGCATATAGAGTTTGGAGGGTTGTATTTTTTTAAAGCCTTTCCAGAACTAAAAAATACAAGAGCTTAAGTATAAGGAATGGATTTAACAGTGTGTTTATCTGATGTAATTAAGGTGCAATCATTAGCATGTCCATACATATAGAAGTAACCAAGCTTTACTTCCAACGCCAAGGACAACATCATAAACTAACTACATTAGTTTGTGGGGATACCTTTAAAAAAAAAAAAAAAACCTAACCCTAACCTTACCCTTAACCCTAATCCTATTGGAAGTGTGGAAGCTGCCACTGGATGCTGTCATAGCTGCTGTGTCCTGCTCCCTGGAGATAGCGCTATGTTGCTTGTATAGTTACAAGTGAAAACATGGGTTTCTATATAAAAGCCTGAGTTACAATGATATAACCATCTGATGTTACAAATGTCCCTCTCATACTTTTATAATACCAGGACTAACAGCAATACAAGAACAATACATCTTTATTTCCAACATTGTCTGGATGATCAAGTGTTGAGGAGACTGACTTCTGGCAGGGACATGTGGCTTCAGCTTCAGCCTTTTAGTCATGTCCATTAGTCAGTCTTTTAATCATGTAGCCGGCAAATGCTTATTTAAAGACCCTTTTAGAAGATTGTTGTTGTAAAATGAGTCAGCTGGAAACATTAAAAGTCAGCCAGAGATGGCGTCTTCAACCAACTCGCGGAGCAAATGTTATCTCAATTAACAAGCGAACTACAGCGGATAAAATCTGCCAGCATCAGTCATTTCAGCGGGCAAAACTTCTCAGATTAGAAATTAGAGGCCTGATTTTTTTTATACCTATGAATATGTCCGAAATCAAGGACCTGTTGTTTAAAAAATGTGTGATTTTTATGTTGATTATCCAAAGTATCCAGATTTAGGTAAACAAGCACTGAAACATCTCCTTCTTACTCCAGTGATAACCACTACACTAATAAAGAGCTAAATAAAGTAAGTTCACCTGTGTTTTCTATTGACTACTTTACCCAGGATGCAATAGTCAGTGACTGTTTTGGCCTGCTCTGATGTCATGCTGGCCTATGGGGCAGGCAGAGCCTTGTGAGGGAGATATGCTGAGGTTCCCTTCGGATTGTCGGCGAGGTGGGTAAACATGTGTTCGGAGATACTGGATATGGGTAAATACACCCACAGGCACCGGCTGACACATGGCCAAGCTAATCCTCCTCTCAATCTAGTCATCTACCTCTCTCCCTCACTCTCTTTCTCACTCTCTCCCCCGACTCTCCTCATTCATCGCTTCATTATCTCCCACACTTTGGAAACGTAAACAAAACTGCACAAACCCTAGGATCTAAATGAGGAACGAGTGAGATGGGGTGGGATGGGAGGACAATAAGGAGGATGAGAGGAGTGTTCGGAGGCTTTAAACGTGGTAAAGGCTGACTCTCAATCATCTGAGGCCTCTTAGGGCCCGCAGCCCGCCAGACCTGTGCTGCGAGTGGCCTACTGAAACATAAAGATGAATGAATCATTGCCATTTTCCTCCGTGCTCCTCTTCACTCTTTATCCCTCCTCTCCTCCATCCCTGCTCTTTCTCTCTCTCTCTCTCCCTGTGTCGTTTGTTCTCTTGGTGTCAAACATTACGTTTCACCCTTCCTTCTCTCTTTTTGCACTCTCTTACCCCCCACCCCCCCACCCCACCCCCAATCTCTCTCCCAGTTTAAATCCTCCCCTTCTTTCCCTCCAGCGTGTCGTACTGATGTGTAATGCTGACCCACTTTATCTGACGGGAAGCAGGGAAGAAGGAGGCAATGACAGAGGGAAAGGAAAGATGGAAGTGAGGAAAGAAGGACATCACAGCTCTCCTCCTCCTCCTCCTCCTCCTCCTCCTCCTCCTCCTCCTCCTCAGCCTCTTCCTCCTCTACTGCTCATGTCCCACAGTGCTGTGTTTAAGGTAAATATTTTTACAGCACCACTCATCACAAGGACATCTGGGACGGCCCTTCCCACCTCGCCACCCACTCCCACCGCAAGATCAAATATTAATATACCTTCCCATCATCTCTCCCCCTCCATCCTCATCTCTCCGTTACTGAATGTGTTTAACCCCCACATCATGTCATTTCTACTTCTGTCACTCCCACTCATGTGCTTTCGCCCCCTCGCATTTCATATCAGCAAACTTCAACTACCATATCACTTTGTCTTTCTGCTCATCCTATACAACAACTCTCTGTACCAGTGTAAGGGTATGTGTGTCATGCATGGATCACACTTCACATGCAGTTAACACATTGAGTGGGAGTGATATCTATAATGTTCAATGAGGCTACTTGAAACAGTGCTACATTATAGATGGATTAGAAATTTGCAGCATCTTTTCAAAAGTATGTAGATGTGATGACAAAATAATCCTAAATCATGATAAACTTATATGAATATAGAATAAATAATGTAGTTATAGAATGGAAAAATAAAATGTACTATTTCATGATTAAAAGTCCATGTAAATCCCATACGAATATTATACATAGTATGCAAAAATCACAATAGTACATTGAAATCAGTAAAGTCAATACCAGATGCCTGTGAAAAATAAGTAATACTACCACTACAACTATACCCCTACTGGTCAATGCAGATGGTCACCCATCTAGACCCCAGTTCTGCATGAGGTTTCTTCCTGTTAAAGGGGAGTTTTTTTAGCTGCAGTTGCCAAGTGCTTTCTCATGGGGGAATGTTGGGTCTCTTTAAATTAAATTAAAAAGTACCAACTAGACATGCTCTATGTGAAAAATGCCTTAAGATAACTTTTGTTGTTATTAGGCACTATATAAATAAAGATTGATTGATTGATATTGTTTGTCACTGTGCAGAATGATGTATGTGCAGAGTTGGTTTTCACTTTCATCTGCTGAGGGAGGAACATTTTTTCTGTGCTCAGCTTGAATCTGAGTTTAAGACTTGAGCTGACTTTAAATCATGCATTACAGCATTATATTAATCACAACTAGTCAGTCGTGGTCCAGTATGCAACGTATAAAAGTGTAATGTGGAAACTTTTCAGTGTCCACTAATAAATCTTTCATGCCCATTAAAGCTGGGCTCAAAATTTGATCTTTCAATGTGAGTGAAAGACCATTTCTTCCAAGGAAACTGAATTATTTTTTTGGAAAAATCATGTCAGACATAAATTATTAGTATTTTTTATACATATCCAGAGATCTTTAAAATAATTTTGCAGTACTTTCCACTTTCCAAGTACTTGCATTTTACGTTTCTTTATAGCCTACATCCAAAATAATATTAATATTATAAAATATCATAAATAATGTCAAAAAACCCCACCATGAAAGTTCTCCATATTATGTATTTAAAATTTTGAAACTTACATACATTTTTACTTCTGGGATGTATCCATCACCGGATCTAACATACAGGCAATCTTGGCAAGTGCCCAGGGGCCCTTGAGCAGAAAGGGGCCCTCCTGGATGGGAGCACTTTTTTTGTCTGGCTCCACAGAAATATGATACAGGGCTTGACCTATTTTGTTGATAGTTATCGTCGCTTTCGGAAAACTTAGTATATCCAAATGAAATATGGAGTTACAAAGTTTCCACCTGACAGCAGCCAATTGGAATAAAAGTTGGAAAAGTCATTTCCAAGAAAATTACGTCTCATGATTGACTGTTTTATTTGTTAATTTGATAGTTAAGCAAGCGATGATTGGTTAACAGGCCACAATGCACCGTGGTTACTTAGTATCGATGAGTGTGTGGGAAAAAAGATCAACTAGCATGAGCTTCAGTGGCCAGGAGTCCCCAGGGTTACTAATCAAGCCTAGGATGTATTTACTTTTACTTACAACTTTCAATACAGCACTGCAGTATTTCTTCCTGAATGGTATCTCTACTTTGTTTAAAGCAGCAATGATAAATGCATTTACATGAATAATGGATGATTTGAGTAGCTGTAATGTGAGAGGAGTCGCTTGTAGTGACGAAACTACAGAGAATGATCACTCGACTCTTTTCCCACTCAGCTCTGCGGAACGTTTTAGCATATTACAGCTCATTGTTTTGGTTTTACGACCTACTTAACTGTTTTGGTTTGCTCTCGTTGCTCATATTAATCATCAATACTGAACTCGCGTTTGCCAAGTGGCCAGAAACACTGCTCCAAATGAATGCTAATGTTGCTTTGCATCTGCTGGATGTGTTAACAGGCAATTGTTTGCTAACACGGGCCAAGAATATCAGTTAATACTACTTCCCTGTAAGTAGAGGATCTGAATACTTCTTCCAACACTGCCAAAAGCAAAGCAAGAAACGAGGTTTAATATCATCCAAATATTATACACTGGGTCTTACAAAAATGGACTCACTCACAGTCCCTATGGGAATATCATAGGAATATTTTAGCTCTATTTCCCGCTCTGTGTATCTGTTGTCTCTTCAATTTCCATATTTCTTCCTATAAGAACAACCAATTGATAACAGAGATTGAAACCTGGCTGTGGACAACAGCAGGGAATGAAAAGGAGGAGAGAGTGAGAGAAAGAGAGAGAAAGCGAGAGAAGGAGATTTAAGTGGCATTTGAAGAGAGGGATGCAAGTCAGATGGGTGGAAGACAGAAAAGCACTTGGCAAACCTTCCTCTCTCCTCCTCCTCTCTCTCTCTCTCTCTCTCTCTCTCTCTCTCTCCCTCTATGAATATTTGATGCAAGGGACTAAAACCAGCGCCATGAACTCTGAAAAAGTGTGACAGCTGAAAATGCTCGGAGGTGAGCGGCTTACAACAGCCATCTAGAAGCAAAACGCGGGGACGGCTGCTACTTGGAGAGATGTGGGAGGCAGTGGAAGAGAGATAGCATGTGAGCGTATAGAAGCATGGCAGGATCAAAAGACTGGTAACTGTAACATTTGTATACAAGAATAGAATAGAACTGACAAGATGAAAAGGGGAATAAAACTGTAAATTGAGTCTTTTTTTAAAGATGTAGTTTGTTTTTATGTTTACTTGTGGCGGTCTACTTTGTAAAAAGTATGCACACAAGGTCGGCATTAACTACCATTCCTTTTAACAGTGCGTCACTGCTCCTGATTTATCCCTAATTCAAGCCTTAACTACAATTTTAACCCTTAAGCTGACAGTATAACCTAACCTAGCCTCTTGGAAAAAGACAAAACTGTCACAAACGGTGGAGGATTTCCTTCCTTGTCTATCCTTGTGAGGACATTTTGTCAAAAAAAGAAGAAGAACACGCACGCACACACACACGCACACACACGCAGGGAGATGCTCGTGCACACTGACACACTGCGGGCAGGCAGGGCCATTGAAATATTGATGGAAGCTCTCTCCTAGCTTTAATGAAAAATCGTCCTCCGATAAATGTTTCATCCCTCCAGATGCATCACCTACCCATTTTTAACAGATGAGGCAATTCGCTGTAGAAACACAAACACTGGGAGAAAATGGGTCTCGCTGCAATTTGTTGCCCTCAGCTTACAACAGAGAGCGACAAACTGGAGGATATTTGGAAAGAGAGAGAAGAAAGCAGCGAATGCATTTTACATCACATTCTCTCCCTCGCTGATTTCTGTCGCACTCCGTACATAAACAAGCTGGGTCTTATTGATTGTGAGATGATAGTGATAGTGTAATTATAATGTATTGTTGAGTATACCACTTGACTTTCAAAAGGGATTTCTCATGTAATCAGTCCTGTAAGTTTAAGATCCTGCTTTATTCCTGCGCACAAATTACAGGCTTAATGCTTATTTGTTGAGGCATGAAAGCATGTATCTATTAAGTGAATTAACTGGAGGAGTAAAGATTTAAGGGCAATGATTTGGAGGAGGAGAAAAGAACACTAATAAAACAAGCTGCTGGCAGTGTACTTTGCATTCCTGGATCAATGCTGTTGTTGCTGCGGAGTCTGATAACAGAAAAGTTCATTTGTCTCAAGCATCATCTCTGTCAGCATGTGGTGCCTGTCAACAAACACTTCTCGAAACTCTCCATTGTGCCCACTGTTCAGTAATCGTACAGGGCCAAAACCCATTGTAGAAGAGGCAGAGTAACTGATTTTTCCCACAACTAGATGCAGTGTAGCGACAGATATATTGTGCTCTGAATGGGAGGTGTGGCATCTTGGCCTTCTGGCAAAATAGTTCTGACAGACAAAATTATAGTATATCACATAAAGAAACAGTATATCATTTTGGGAAATTCACTTTAATTTTTTGGCAAGAGGTAGATGAAATGATTGATGCCACTCACTGGCCTCTATATTTGGTACACCTGTGCAATCTAATCCAATCTAATACAACAGCTCTGCTATAAATTCTACAATTATGAAGTTTATACATTGTCAGTTTTTGTTGACATTGTCAGGATGATGGTGGTGTACTAGGTTGCATTGAATGAATTATATTAACTGGTGTTCCTGTGATGGGATCAGCTGCTCAGGACTATTTTTGTTTATTCCCTGTTCATCTGTTTTTTTTAAAACTAACTCTTCTGTGATTGCAGATCTTGCCACTCCCTGCCCTGCAATCACCTCGTTCCCCTCATCCGAGCTTCCCCAACCACTTCCACAGCTGGCCTTCATCATTCTCATCAGCCTCCCTCTCAGTGTCCCTTTCTCATTTACTCTCTGTCAGATTGTCAAGCCACATGCCCTGCTATCATCCTGCCTTTTCAGTTGTGCCTGAGACTTCCATATATTTTGCTAGAGGGTTTTTTTCCTCACCTCCCTCTTTGAGTTTAGTTAGCTTCTTTAGTTTGAAGCCTGGTTTTTGTTTTGTGAGCAAATAAATTTTGTTTTGGACACTTGATTTTGCATCTGAATTTGTGCTTTTGGGTCCAGCACCTTCTGAGACATCACAGGTCCTAATATTTTGCCACCCTCGTGTATGTTAATGGAGTGGACAAAATATTAGGAACACCATTCAACATAATGCATCCTAGTACACCACCATCATGTTGACACTGTCAACTGTTGTATTGGATTGAATTAGATTGCACAGGTGTAGCTAATGAAGTGGCCTGTGAGTACACATTGAGTATGGAGCTGGACTGGGAGGCCTTAGTTTAGCATATAGATTAGAAACACAGGAAAACAGCTAGCCTGCTGTGTCCACAGTTTAGAAATACACCTGTAAAAACCTCAGTAGGTCACTAATTAACACATTGTATCACTTTTGATTAATTTATACACAAGTACACATATAAAAATGCCAATTTGTTTTTGGCGTAGATAGCTATGTGCTGTAACTAGCAGACAACATGTGGCTGCAGAGACTTCCAAGATTATTTTGGTGAAGTACCAAAGGACAGTTTCTGCTTATTTGTGTATTAGCTGTAAGCTAGCTAGCAACAGATGGACTGTGTCTGTGGGAATCTGCTTTGTGTTTGTGTTCATACTCAGAACTCACCTGAGACTCCAGTCTTTAGTTACTTCCCTCCTTTCTTTTTCTCCCTTTCCCTCCCCTCTCTGTATTCATACAGATCAGGATATGGGTGCATTTCAAGTGTTCATGTCAGTTGGTGCTGCTCTAGGCAAATTTGCATCTACTCGCATCTACATGTGATCGCATGACATCAAATTTGCTTTGCTTTCTGTCTGAGCACACCCTTATGAGTATATCTATCACTCCTTCACTGGCCAAAAAGGTGCTCAATTGACAAACCAGTGACAAAACAATTTGAAAAAACTAGTTGAAACTAAGCAACTGGAAAAAATGTCATCAGGAAGTTTCACCACGAAGTTGCACAGAAGTTCAGAGAGCATAGATTAAACTGTTCCTCATCAAGAAATAGTTACAGCACACTCCTCCTTAAACCACAAATGATCATTTTTACATTTTGTACCAATTAAACAGATGAGTAACAACATTTTAATTAGTGAGCTGTAGAGGCATCAGTAGGCGTATTTATGAACTTTGGTGAGAGCCAGGCTAGCCTGTTCCCCCTGCTTCCAGTCGTTATGCAAAGCTAAGCTAATTACCTGCTGGCTCCAGGTGCAAACATAACAAACAGATATGAAAGTGGTACAGAATAAGCCATTAAATGCACTGATTATCTAAAACTGATCATACCTTATCCCTACAATGTTGCTGGAAAGAGACAGTTGTGACTTTTACATTTTGATTATCACTTCGCCCAATGATTGTAAGCATAGGATAGGAACTGTATGTCCTTGCTGAGAAGGCTTCCACACAGCTAGAGCTTGTCAGATGAGCCTCTGCGAGTCAGCAGGAATTTCAACCTTTGGAAACTGCAACAGCAAAACTTTTTCATATCAAAGACCCCCAAGAAAAGTATGCCATTTACTTATACCATTTACGATAATATGTATGTGATAATTTATTCATCCTTTCATTTAAAAAAAAGAAAAGAAAAGTTATACACTTTTCTATTACAATAAATCTAAACAAAACACCCACGTGAAAGCAAAACTTTCTCTTTTGAGGGTTTGAATCCAGTGTTAGCTTGAATGTTATCCAACCATTGTGTATATATGTTTTATGACTGCTTGGCTGTTGCTGACTCAACATCTGAGGGCTGAATATAATAGATAAAATCTATATGAGCAGCTGGCATGTGTGAAAAGTATACGTTTACTATCAGCACAAGCCTACAACCCACTAACCTATTTTATAACATACCAGTAGCTCATGGTTTAGCCGTGCAATGCAGCATCTGCTGTTCAGCTTACACCACCTGCTTGCCTATATTTGTACACTCTTCATGTATCATATATGTATCTTACATGCCACATGTCATAACTGCTAAAGTACCCCGAGTTTGCACACAAGCTGTTTCAACTGTCCAACCACAGCAGTATTAATAATTCAATGTGTGTTCAGAAAGAATGCATGACTAGCTTCACTTGAGTCACAACAGCGATATGTATGCACCCTCCCCTCTATAAACACTGAAATCCACCGAAATGTAGGGATGATAGATGGTTCGAGGCCTGATATGTCACCCAAAGCATGAAAAACAACATGAATGTTTTGATTGTTCCTGCACGGTGAGGCTGGGAGTGGCTGCTCTGGGCTACATTACAGTAGAGACTTGTTTGGGACATATTTTCCTCCCCAGCGACTGTAATTAAAAAAGGCTTTCTGCTCCCTCGATCATACAGCGAACGCGTATTGTAACTAGAAGTCCTCTGGGCTATTTTCCCTAACTCCTGCCAGACTGTAAATGACCGCAACTTGTTTGATTGGCAGTGCATGAGAGCTCTACACTGAAAGCCGGCTTATGTGAACAACCAGTCGTATTAAAATGCATCCACCCTTATTAAGATTCAGAAAGGATTGGCTGATTCTGTCTTTATGGTACTCTCTGTCTCTTCATTGTTATTGAGCGAAAACCCATTAAAGCTGGGCTCAAACTTGGCAAGCTTGCAGGATGCTGCCAATACAACTCCGCTGACATTGTCTGTACCCTTGATACCTCAGCCATTTGCTGGTCTCATGCTGAATGATAGAAATATTGGAATTCAACTGATTTCCCCTGGCAAAACCAAGACATTTTCCCTGCTGCACTTATACACAATACAAAAGAGGTGAAACAGCTAAATTGAAATGATAAAACTGTTTCAGCAGGGATTTTTATAGACAATAGCGACAATCAGGAGGGGTCTTAAAGGCATGAATAAGGAAAGAGCAATCACCCACAATATCCCTTTATGCTATGAGGCTGGTGAGGCCATAGATTCAAAATGATTTAACAGCATTCCTGACAGCACTGTAGCCATGCTTATCCTAATAATCTCTGTCACTGTTGGAAGGTCAATGTGACCAGTACTCCAGGAAAGTACACATTTGACTGGCTTTACAAAGCAGAAGTCTTTAACTCAATGTTCTATGTTGTATTAGCGACCATATTGCTATTCTTGTACAGCTGCTACATTTTTAATGGTTAAGTCAGTCACCTGGTCTTTGGCTGATCTCTGTAGTAGTGGTCCAACCCAAATGCATGTGTTGTAGATCATTTCGGCCAGTGCTAGGCCAGTTACCAAGACAAACACGCTGATTAATGGTGGCAATGGTCCACTATCAGGCAGACAAATGGTCTGCTTAGGCTACATTGGTTTGATTTTTGGCCCACAGACACTGAGGCCTGACTGTTAAAATACCAACTGATAACAGCTGAGAATGACTTGTTATCAAGTAATAACTTGTCAAAAGTTTAAATGATGTAATTTGTAATCTCTAAGTCATGATGTCAGTTTAGGATTCAATCAATGGGTGTAACACAATGGGTATTAAGTGACTTCTTCTTGTCACAAGGATAGTGGCGCAGGTTGACCCAAATGCAGGAGAAGGCAGGCAGACAGGATAAAAAGCACAACTATTTATTGAAAATCACAAGAAACTGTGGCGCAGCAAGTGGGAGACTCTAAAGACCTAAATACTACCTGAACTAGCAGGGAGATAAGGTGCAGGTGGGGAGAACGGAGAGCAGGGCAGGGCTAACAAGGCTTAATGCAAGGCAGGTGTGTATGAGGGCAGAGAGAAAAGCAGGTTGGGGAGGAGCAGAGGAACACAGGAGGAAAAACACAGAACAGAAAACTCAGAAACACAATCCTCTTCATATTAAACCGACGTGCATTGAAACGCCACAGAATACACATGAATACAACTCAAATACACAAGCAACACTACAACCTCTCTTATCCGTAATAAACAGAAATCGAAAAACCCCTTTTAATAATTGAATATGAACTGTGTGAGTACAGACGGGAATGAAAACAAAGACAGACTAAGTAATAAAGGCAGCTTAAATAATATCATGTCAGATAGTCTGTCAAAAGTCCAACTCAAATGAAGCCCTTTTCCACACAGTCCAGTCCAAACAAACAAGGGGAAAAGTACGAGAGTCTCTGGAGGACTGGTGGGAGAATGGCAGCTAGACATGGACTGACAGAATCATGATACCTCTTGCTGCTTTGTGGAAGCAGAATTTACAACATTGACCTTATTTTCACCTAATAAAACATTACCAAACTGCCTCCTTATACATTCAGCAGACATGGAGCAACGTTTGGTATTCATTTGGAGTGATGTTTACAGCCATCTGGTGAATATTAAGTCTACTTTTAGTTCTATTTTGGTCTCCACCAACTCCTAAACAAAAATATCTGGCTTTTTACCAGCTGAATTATCCACTGTGCTCATTGGCATATTCGCTATTTTATCTACCTGTAATTATGTGCTGTCTGTGTTTATCAGAGGTGGTTTGAACAGTTGCCTACAGCTGCTGGAAATGGAGGTCAGAGTAATGGGACAGAACCAAGCAAACCTAACCTGCTGTAAAACCAAACCAATGTGCTGAAAAGATGCTAAAACAAACTTTAGAGTTGTGAAGGGCTTGGTAGATAGGTCTATGGATTTCACACTTTCACATTAGGCCTAAACATTGTTGTATAAGCCATTGTAAATATTAAAATATTGATAAGTGCAGCTTTAAAAACACAGACCGGGGACAAATTAAAGGAAAAAAACTGAATAAAGAAATGGAGAAAAAAATGCAGCTGCTTCCACAATCTTCCAACTTCATCTATTTTACCAATTAAGAGAAAAGTTTAAGAAATTGTTGCAATTACCTGATTAAGATTATTCCTTTTTCTTTCCTCTCTTGAAGGAGCTTTTGCTGTTGTCCAATAAGTGGGGCCCCCAGGTGGTGACAAATCACAGTTGACCAGAGCAGAGAGGGAAATAAACATGAATAGAACATTTGCTGCTGGGTGAACTGGGACAAGTCGAACTTTAGAAATAATGGAAGAATATGAGTCAGACCTGACCTGTGTGGCCTTGAACCATCTCTCATGGTTGGAGGCTGAAAGGGAAAGAAAAACATTGTAATGGAGAAAAAAGGAAATGAAAGTAATAGTAATTGTGTTAATGGGTTTGTATATATTGATTTGTAATAGTTATAGCTTTTGAGGGATTTTTTTGACAGTCTTTTTCCATTTCCTCCATCGATCTTAAAACTCCCAAATGCATTTTTGGACTCTTTCCTATTTCATTTACATCATTTACAGTCAGTTTACATCTTACACAGTTACACCATTAACTGCACTGCAATAAACCCTTTCAGGTAAAAGCTATTGAATGGTTGCATGCATTAGTATACCATTACTGCAAACAAACTGAGCTGCCCCTGTACACGTTGTTCATCGAGATGAATTGTACATGTATCAAATACTTTTAGATACAAGTTCATGCCTCAGCAAATTAAATGAAATTGTGACTATATATTTAGTAAGAGGTTAAGCTTTTAAACCTTCTGCATCTTTCAGTGAAATTGGGAAAGTAATGTCCTGCTTAGTCAGTTTTTATGTCTCCATGAACCATCACAGATACTGCACAAAGACATACACCTCAAACAGGGGGGGTAGAACTGTCACTTTTGTCTCATTTTCTGGTGATTAGGGCAGTAGGTGCTCACTACTGTTTTATTTTTATTTTTATTTTTTAAGATTTATTTTGGGCTTTTTCCTTTTATTTTAGATAGTATCTGGCAGAGAGGCTGACAGGAAACAGGGAGAGAGAGGGGAATGACCTGCAGCATAGGTCCCTGGCCGGATTCGAACCAGGGACACTGCAATTATATGGCATGCACTCTAATCACTCGACCACCAGGGCGCTCCTTTATCTGTTTTATTGTGGTGGCTATAACTATTAATGGTCATTATCTAGATCTTACAACTAAATATGCACCCCATGCCGTCCCCCAGCAAGATGCCGCCCTGGGTGGCTGCCCATATCTATCTAAATCCACTTATCCCTAAAAAATGATTGTCCAATCATAGCCGTAAATAAACAGGTCTGTGCATGGGGCTTCAGTAACAGCAATAATCAGTATCATAAGAGTTCTAACATAATTAAGCTGCAAATGTTAGCATGCCCAGCTAACTAGCTTACTGCCTACAGTATAAAAGTAGGCTGTGTCTGAATGAAATAGTCTGACTACTAAAGAATAACTACCCCTGTAATCAATGGTCCTCATAACGACGGACATTTTGACTTGTCAAAGCAGGAAAAGCTCAGGTGGATATCTGTATTCAGAGGACAATGAGTGACATGCAATAGGTGGAGAGGTCAGAGGTCATCACCAGGCAGTGTGTTTCCTTGACACAGCCGTGGGAGGTAAAGGTATAGGCCCAAATGCTCTGTAATTCAAACTTTTGTTCTCTTCTTTTCTTCTTTTCACCTCCTTCCTGCACTGCCCTCTGTTCACCAGCATCCTGCCTCCCCACAGCATGCCGGTCGTTACTAGTTGAGAGGGAGGAGGTTTACTGGTGTGATGTATGCCTAAAAACAGCAGCCAATGGAAAAGAAGAAGCAGCAAGTTTAAGCTTTGCCTGTGAAGCAAAATGCCTCTTTGAAAATCACTGCAGTGTAACTCATGCGGCTGAGACGATAGCCTTTGTAGATGAACCCCGTTGTTGGAACCTGCTCCTACTTTTGAATTACAGAAACAAACCGTATGAATAAAAACGCCAATCATGCAAATCTGACAATATCCCATCATTCCATTGTGCTATTCTCCATTCATGCGGCAGCTTGCTGGCAGGCAAATGAGAATGAATAATCACAGGTGGTTGGAACAGACATTGGCATTCCCAGAGGGCTCTCACTGCCTGAAAGCACTGTTGTGTGCCACTGCCTTGCAGCGTCAGACAGCGCCATGCATCATAACAATACAGCATTGGCACACTCAGGACATATTGACACAGCAGTATAGCCAGGTTGGCAATGTGGCAATCATGCCCACACACTGGTAGGCCTGGCAGGAACATGATCTGGAAGAGATGCCGATTGGGGCCTTGGGCATGGCTGCTGGCATGCCTTGGCATTTATAGTGCTGGTGTAATGAGTGTGTGATTGATTGGAACCACAATAGGGGCTCATGTACTCAGAACGGTATACAGCACCCACCAGGCGGCTGGCACTCCTGGATTAGAGGCCCCCTGGGCTCACACCCAGATTAAAGGGTTACATTAAACAGCATGAATAAAAGATTGAAATTATTCTCTTCGGAGCGTACCCGCAGGAAAAAGGATTGGAGTGTGTTTACATTTGTGCCTGCTGGGAAGGATGTTTGGGATGAAGCTTTTACTATTTCCTGTTTCCTCTTGAAACACACACGCTCGCAGCAAATGTCTCAATCTGTAGCTTTGAGTATCCAAGGGCGAGCAGAATTTAAATATGTAATTACCAGCTACAAATTGTACAAATGGGACACCCGCAACATGATTATGCCAGTGTTAAAGGTTACCTCAGTCATTTGGATAATTGCATTTACATGCTTGGGGCCAGGCTCTCCTTTAGGGCGTGGAGGGGAACAGGAGCATCACCTGAACTGTTTCAGAGGAGGCATCCAGGAGCTTAATGTTATCAGGCTTTAATGAGGACATTTGCAGCCATGGTCAACATCATTGTGCACAAACCTGAAGAAGAAGGATGGGCTGCTTGTGCTTTTATGATTTTAATCTTTCTAATTGGCCCTGTAGTTCATAAGCTAATGTAATGAAAGAGGATGGGGCACCTTAATCAACTACGGGGAATGTGGGTAAGCCAGTGGGCAGCACAGGGGCCCTGGCAGGGTCCGACTTCCACCCCGCCTCCTGCACTATTTCATCTTTAACTCACTGATCACTTAACCAAATGAAGAGGCTGCTCACATGTCGTCATGGTGATATTTCACACGTTTTTACCAGCATCATAAATATAACAGTCATTTCCCCCACTCTTCCTCACTGTGCTTTGCTAATTATTTATTTACCTATAAACATTACAGCTTAAGCAATGTTTTACTGTTGGTTTTTTACAGTTGTCCATGCCCAGTCTTGCCAAAAACTGAAGTAAAATATCCACTGTAGTATGTAAAAAAAAATAGCCTATGTCCTATAAAAAAGGTAAGATTTACCACTACATTAAGGGGAATTAGAAAATAAGATCCTGATTCTGTAGCATCCCATTTGGGGATTTATCGAACAGTTTCTATTGATTGGTAATTTATCATTCAATCCAGGCCAATGGGCTAACGCAAGCAGAACAAGAGTTGGCTCCGGCCTCAGATGATGACTCCCACATAATCAATGACAGATAATACAGAGGCCTTCCCAATTATTGACGACAAGAGCAATTCACCTCTATGTTTTCCCTATTCATTCAGCGAGGGGTCAGTTAAATAGCCGTCTATGCCGCAGGCCCAGCAGAACAGTTGGTTAGAGCAGGCTACGGCCCCGAGAGAGACAGAGGTGAAAGGGTGACGGACCAAGGGATTTATGGTCTAAAGGGAGCACGAAACACAGTTGCTCTTGCTTACCGAGGAGGGATAAGATGCTGCAAAAATGTACTTATCAGCTCATCAGCCAACAGCCGCAGAATCACAGGTGCAGCTTGGCACAGGATGGTCACAAAATCAACAGTAACTCAAGGCAAGGTTACAGCCTCCTGCTCGTGTTCATTCTATGATTTAGGTTTGTGTGTGTTATTTGCCGTGTGTGAACCCTTGTTAAACTGCAGGGTGCTTAGTGGCTTGTGGTTGGTTTCAATTATTTTGCACTTAGTTTTTCAATGCAGGCATTCCAGACATTTCTCTGTCTCAGTTGTGAAAAACAACTGGAACATGGACTGGAAAAACAGCAACACACATCCTTCAGCTCTTGGTTTCTCTCTCCCACACACACACACACACACACACACACACACACACACACACACACACACACACACACACACACACACACACACACACACACACACACACACACACACACACACACACACACACACAGAACTGGGCCAGTAGGTGATGCTTGGTAAGTCAGGAAATTAGGTCTGGGGAGAGAGGGTGGTCTGATATTTCTCCATCCACACCACAACACTGAAACAAATGTAGCTCATAAAACTGTGGGAAAATTAATTTACCCGAAGACAGACTCCAACCCCCTTCTGAAACCCCAACCCAGTATCATGTGAAATATTCATGAAATGTAATCTATAAATTCATGTACAGGGACACACATTTTTCTTTTTTTTGTTCATTTATTTCAGTTGGAAGTACGTTTGCCAGGACCTTGCTTTTTTTTCTCTTTCAGTCAGGACTCAGGAGCACAGAAGCTGTATTGTTTTTTTTCATTTGTTATTCATTTTTATAACCATAACCGCTGCATTACTCAACATTTAATCATGAGATTTTATCCTTCTTTTGATTTCTTTATTTTAATTTTTGTCAGTACAGTCAATTGTCCGTATCTGCCCAGTGGGTGGACTGCACAACTCGCTGCTGGGAAGAATTTTTCTTCACTGTGAATGTTATCCTCGACATTTCTCAACACAAAAATACAAAAGTGTCCTTGATAACTTAACATACAATAAGATAATGTTTTAATTATTTTGTCTGTCGATCCTGAGAAATCAATCATTTTTGTATACCCATAAGCCTCATTAACTATCACTTTGGAGGCAAGACATGCTGTTTTTGCTCTATTTTACAAAATTGCTGTTATTATGATCATTATTATTACTATTTTAATGCTGTTTACTTGCAGCTGATTCAGTGAGTCCCCCCTCATTCAAACACACACACACAAACAAACCGCTGGAGTGCTTTATTGGATGATGTGGGTCAATATTAATAGAGGAAGTCTATATTTTAAAAGAGATGATTTCGTATTAAATATCCTCAGCCATATCTTCTTTTAATATGAAAGTAAATGAGCAACTTCACATTTTACCATCCTGGGCTGTAAAAAGCCTTTTCTCAACAAAGATAATGGTGTTTGGATTTAGGTCGAGGCCAACTGATGGTAATTTGAAATGGAGTGAAGCCCACTGACAGCAGGCAACTCAAAACAGCAGGAGAAGTAACTAATACTAATGGCCAAAATATTAACCTATCATATTGTTGAGATATCAAGGACACTGTTGTGTTTTGTGTTGAGAAATATTATTTAAAGAAAGCCATAACACAGTGATAGTGAGGAAAATACTGGGTGGCGGATCCTTAGGTCCGCCAATTCAACCGATGCGGACCATTGACTCAACTGATAAAATTAAAATAAAGAAATAAAAAGAAGGAAAGAAAAATCTCATGATTAAATGTTGAGTAATGTGGTGGTTATAGTTAAAACATGAATTACAAAGGAGCAAAAAACAATACAGCTTTTGTGCTCCCGAGTCCCAATCCATTTGCTCTAGCATGTGGCTGTGTGGTTTTTTAAATGTTTTAAAACATGATACTGTGCTCTGTAAAAGATGCTGATGATAATTCCTAAAAATCATTCACTCGCTTTTTCAAAATGTTTTAGCCATTACTTCTATAGGTTATGATAACATCTTAGACAGTAAAGTAATTAATGAGCTCTGGAGCACAGTCCAACAAAACAAGAAACATGAACAGTCAGACAATCAGGCAAGTTTTAAACAAGATAGATTATTTAAATCACTTTATTTGGAGGTAAAACAGAAAGTAAGTACATGCAGAGTTTCTGTAATAATGCCTCAATGCACAAGATTCCATCTGACAAATGTAAATCCAACATTCACTAATATTGACTCTCTGTTTAGCTCTGTTTAGGTCTCCATTAACTTCTGAGAAAAATATCTATCTCTTCAGCTGCTAAATTCTTCATTACTTTCACAAGCTAATAGCCAACTATATCTGTCTTATGGGATTTTGGAGCTTTTTACTATATTGTATTACTATAATTTGCATTGTTGTTTAACATATTAATGCATTGTTAATACTGCTTATATGCTTACGTATGCTCTTTGATCTTATCTTCTGTCAGTATTTGCTGCTGCAATCACACAGTTTCACTTTAAGGTCCAATCTAATCTAACCTGCCATCCTTTATTAAAAGGTGCTATCATTTATTTAAATGGTATGTTCTCTGTGGTTTTGTAAGTGTAGGTGTCAGAATATAATGTATTTTTCACTAAAGATGCATGTCATTACCATTTTAGTGATTTACGCCAACCTGAGCTGTGATGTCACCTTTCTCGTTTGACTTGTCGAGCTGTAATTTACTCACTTAACTCTTATTAAGAAGCGCACGGTGCAGACAGAATACCAGCGATCAATCTTTCCTATGTAATCAGAAGTGTAAATGTTTAGATGTACAGCCGTGTTACTTCCCATGTTAACACACACATCCATTAAAGACAGCCAGCAGGTCTATCTAGACTCCGTCTGACCTGCTGGGCCTTTATCAGTGAGAGACTCTGCACCTGGACACAAGAGATCTCTGTGCGTGTGTAGCAGTGGATCAATGCACAAGTCTGCGGATATTCATTTGTGTGTTTGTACGAGAAGGTGTGTGCATTCATGTGTATTACAGTGTGCGTGTGAGCATAGATAAAAGTGTTAAGAGATTTCACGAACCTGTGCACAAGTGTGACTTCCTGGGTTTGTGAGTGTTTTTATGTCACAGGTCAGATAGGGAGAGGCTGGGAGGTTGATGGGATCACGACATAACCGCTGCAACATGCCCCCAAACACACACATTAGACACACACTTCTCTCCCTCACGTAAGGAATGCCATTTTTCAGCCCGAGTCT
This sequence comes from Scomber scombrus, assembly GCF_963691925.1. Lineage (NCBI taxonomy): Eukaryota > Metazoa > Chordata > Actinopteri > Scombriformes > Scombridae > Scomber > Scomber scombrus. The sequence continues at coordinate 6,096,832 of NC_084974.1, forward strand.
GACTTTCCTGTTTGAATTAGAGGTGCAAACATCAGCCTGGCTTGATAAATGGTGTTTATCCAGGGCCAAAGGATCAAGGAAACTGTAATGTGGTGTAAATTGATGAAGAAACAAAGAGGGGGAGAACAAAAGAGAGTGGAAAAGAACGATGAAGTCAACACTATAGTCATTGTGTGTGTGTGTGTGTGTGTGTGTGTGTGTGTGTGTGTGTGTGTGTGTGTGTGTGTGTGTGTGTGTGTGTGTGTGTGTGTGTGTGTGTGTGTGTGTGTGTGTGTGTGTGTGTGTGTGTGTGTGTGTGTGTGTGTGTTTGGGACTGGTGAGAAGAGACAAGCAGATGAATGTGAAGCAGAAATAAAGGGATATATGGATTTTAAGTTGGGTAAAGAAGAGCATGGCAGGGGGGCATCAAGAATGTCTGGAGGCCGCTCTTATCACCCTGAATGAAGAGAATGTGCACGCACACACATCTGTGTGATGTGTGTACATGTGCATAGGGGAGAGGGTTGGCAAGTGTTGGAGGGGGAGCAATCCATAGAATTACCCTATGTACTTTTATCTGCAGGGGACTCGGGTGGGAACATACACCCACACACAACCTCAATCAACATCTTCCTTTCTCCCTCCACTGCTGCCCCCCAGCAATCCTGTCCACCCAACTGCCTGGAATCTCTTTAAGCTGGCTGAAAAGAGAGTGTGCATGTGGGAGGGGGTTGTTTAATGACAAGCCAGCAGGGTGTCCTTAAGCCACCCGTGAGTGTACCTGAAAGAGCACTGCCCTTCTGAATGAGCCTTAAACTGTGCTGGCTCTCTTGTCCGGTTTGCCTGAGGGGGGGTGGAGAGTAATCGCTGTATTGTTCTGCATGGCAACATCACTATACCACATGTCTTTCAAAATTCTGTCATTTTTTATACTACTTCATTTTTAGAACAATCCTTGTGTTAAAGTAATGGAGTTTTGTCAGTGAGACAAACTTTAATGTACATGCTTCTTTATGCTTTATTCAGGCACAATACTTGTGTGATATTTGGCAGGCTGGTGCATGAGAGGGAGTGTGTGGTGTCGCTGCTAGAGAACTGTGATTAACTGGAAATTAATGATAGAAAATGAATTAATGACAGAAAAAGAGTGTTATTTTTCCTCCCCATAGGCTGCAGCTCTAATGGATTTTCAAACTTATTTTGCCATTGAAGCCTTTATTTATTAATGAACATTGTTAGCTTTTCTATTACATTTCTCTCACTATAATTTCATCATTTATTAGGTAGCTAATTCTACTGCCAGTGTAATGTCTGACAGTGCACATCACAAGACATTTAGTTCGGACTTAGTTCCTATTCGCTCACATGCTTTTTTGAAAAGATGGAAATATACTGTAGGTGCTGGATGTGATTATTGTGTTATTACATCTTCTTTACCTCGTTTGCAACACAGTGCAAGGGGAATAAACATTTATAGACCAATCTGACATGATAAAAATCTTGTTGTAATATTTTGTGGTTCAGGAAACTGATTTAGTTTTATTAGGGTAAGATGATCATTAAGTGATTATTCTATTAAAGTGTGTGTAGATGCAGAAGGCTGATAGATTCTCTTTCAGTATCTTTTTGTGTATTTACATTGGTTCTGCTGCAGCCTTTACGCTAATCTGAAGGCATTCACTTCAGACTCGTGCCATGCTGCAAGTGGTCTGACCTAGTAAGACTGCTGTTGTGACTGTTATGTAAATGTGACTTGGAAGCTCATGCAGACATGAGACCAACATGTAAACTAGCCCGTCATGTTTAGTTCTGATCAGAAGGTGATGGTGCAAATAATAGCTCTGTCACGATGACTGATAGAAAGTGTTGATGATGTGCCACCAGGTATGTACTTTGCCAATTACTGAGTGTCTTATGAGTTTGATTCTGTGACTGCAAGAGAAAATAGTACCCATTAAATCGAGTGGGGAAAACAAAAAGGTGATAAGAAAAGAGAATTCCTACTACCTTCACTCCCCAGTTTTGATTTGAAGTGTTTAATGGATTCACATCAATCCAAGAGTATCTAACTCACAGTTGCATTAAAGAGAATCTGAATTATTTTCATATTCTGTTTTATTTTGTTCTGTAGCGAACTAGTTTCCCTATTGAGGATCATTAAAGTTTTAGTTTACAGCATCTGAAAGCCAGATTTCAAGGCGAAAGATTACTTGAACATTTGAACATTTGAACATTTATTCATCAGAGGGTTGTGTTTCTGTGGTTTTCTTTTGGAAAATTGGTCAGATGAAGTCAGATAACGTAGGTAAAGAAAGCAGCAGATCGCGCCTGGTTTCATATATTCAGCTTGTGCAAATCTCGATTGTCTGACATGCGGGAAAACAGTGGAACAGAACGTCTTTTATACATTCGAGAAATCACATTCATTTGAATATGGAACAGGGTGCATGTTGGAATAAATGTGTTGATGTAAATGGGGAAATAGCCACTTTACTCCCTTTTTCTCACTTTCTTTTTCCCTCTCTCTGACACACACACACACACACACACACACACACACACACACACACACACACACACACACACACACACACACACACACACACACACACACACACACACACCTGGCTGACCCCAGCATTTTGTCGTCATCCATTAGTAATTAGGAGCTGTTTCCTGAGTATGTATCCACAGGTTTGCTGAATAAAGGCTTTAGAGGAATAATAATAAATAATAATCAGACCAACCAATTAAGACTGATTACCCTCTGCATCATGTTGGGTGCTACACACTGCAGTGCACTTATACACGAGGTTGTGCTGATATGTTAAGTGACATACAGCATTCCATGCTGCACAACACATATATACACGTTGCTGGGTTTCCTAAATTAAGCAAATTCCATGCTCCAATGTAATACATAATGTTGCAGTAATTGGGAATCCCTCGAACTTTTTATTCCTCATGGGGGCTCAGTCTAACTCCTAGAGACCAGGCCTGTGGCTCTCAGAAAGGCTCTAAGCTCCTTTAAGCCTCAGCCTTAGCACAAGACAAAGGCTATGTGGCTTGGGTAGGATTAGTAATATGGGTGGAGAGGGTCGACATCCCAAAACGTGATTAAGTGTTTGGTAAGTGACTGAAGAGGGCTTGTGAGACTTAAAGTAACGCACTGAAGACACCGGGTCCTTTCTGATGTTAAATAAGGCTGGGAGATAGGAGCTCAGTGGGGGAAGTGACAGAAGTGAAGAAGACGCAGAAGACGTCAATAAAGAACGCTTGGCTTCGGAAGGAAGATGTGGCCGCTTTTGTTTATCTGATGTCCTAAGGGTGGACCATAAGGGGCTGTGCTCCAACCTGTTAGCTAAATACATACATTATTGACAAGAAATATTATTAAATGTTTCCTATTAGCAATATTACAGTACCAATTATGATTTCCAGTCATCTTTATTCTAACAAATAAATAATTCCAACTAGAGAATTCCTAAAATGCTTCTTTTTTTCTTCTTATATTCCGCAATGCAAATTTTTCTCCATGTTTTCACGTTGGATATTAAATATTCATACTGCTGCCACCTCCGTCTCTCCCTCTTTCTGCCTCTGTCAATAGGTTTTAATGGTGTGTAATTGTCATGAGTCAGTGTCCCGTGGGCTCGTCCCCAACGGCTGGTTTGTGACTGACACCCACAGCCGCTCTCTAAGAAGTGCCATATGGCTACAGTTAACACTGACATATAGGACTGTAACACAGCCTCATGGGACGAGACTGACAGGACTCAGTCAGTGCAGTGTGTGTGTGTGAGAGAGAGTGAAAGCAAGCAGACAGTAACAGATTGGCTTTCTGCATTAGCTGGCGAAGAGTGTGGCGATTAAAACATTTTAAATCAACTGGTTATATATTTAAAATCATTATCAGTGGAGTGTGGTTGGATATAATAATATTCAGCAGGATTGAACCAATAGAACGAATGTGTTATTAGAAGTTTGGCACAGATTAAATACATTGGAATATTCTCTGATGATGGGTAACAAAAAAACCCACCAAGGAACTCTATACTTCCTTCTGCAGATGGCACATTAGCCAATTCTACTACAATCTAAATAAGCAAATGGTTGAGTCAAAAAGAAGAGACATAAAAGCCTACAGCCACGCTAGCATCTTTGCGAGGCTATACTTTGGCACAATGAGGCTTTGAGCTAAATGCTAATGTCAACATGCTAAGATTCCCACAAAGACAATGCTAACATGCGGATGTGTAGCTGGCATAATGTTTACCATCTTCACCGTCTTAGTTTAATGTACACTCTACAAATATTTTGTACTAAGCATGAAGTATTATTTTATCAGCTATAGTTCCTGATGGAGAAATGCCAAAAATATTCAAATGAAAGGCATTGTCACTTAAAAAAAGGAAGAAACTACTAACACAAAGAAACTATTCAGTGTGGGGAAATATGTTTAGTTGTTTGCTAGCTTAGCATAAAGATGCAAGCCAGCTAATCAACTTTTTACAAGTCAAATCCCTGTACAGTATGCTAAAATAATATCATTCAATTAAGATGTTCATGTGCCAGTGTTTGATGGTTACTGTGAAGGGTTAAAGGCATGTAAAATGGAACAGAGCCATTAATGTTATGGTCTTGTGTCACTTTTGGCTAGGCTAACCATTTCTGCCCTTCCTCCAGTCTTTGTGCTGAGCTAGACTAAACACATTTCTGATTTGTCTCTAAGTTACAGGATGCACAGAGATGAAATTCTTCAGCTTGCTAAACCACAAGAGCAAACACTTCTTTTCCATCCGTATAACAAAAGAGCAAAGCATTTAAACATTCCATGTAGCTAATGTAGCTAATGGATATCATTTGAAGTGTTAAGACAGATACAGATAAATGACAAATTGTCTGCGGGCTGTTATTCTCCTTTAACAATAAAATTATCATCTTTTTTAGAGACATATAGTGCCAAAACATTTAAGTAAAACATTTTACAAGTGATATTCCTGCAGTCACTGATCATGTACTGGAAATGTGTGTATGTACTGTATGTTTGACAGAGTATTCTGGCCTGAGTAATTTACCATTGGCTTAGTGTGATAAATATGGCCTGTCTCTGCTACTCTAGGTTATGTGCCATTGAGGGATAGCGGCTGTGTTTTGTTACTGAGGAATGAGGCAGGAGAACAGGCCTAGTAAATGACTATAACCCTGGAAGAGAGTTGGGTTATCATTAACAGAGGCGCAACACCGTGGCACTGCTGTCAGAGCTCTAACCCGTGACACAGACGTGACAAGGACATGAGATGTTGCGCTACGGTATTGACCTTGTGTCGTCTTTAGAGGGGCTGCATGTTTGGTGGCGCAGCCTTTTGGTTGGCTGGTTTTCATATTTGTGTGCCTTCTAGATTTATGTAGCCTACGGTACACGTCCATGAGTTCCGGAAAGTCCATGACTCTCAGTGCAAACCCCCCCCCCCCACACACACACACACACACATAAACACACATGTTTTTCCTCAGTTGCGATTTGTCAGTGGTTGTTCTTGAGGTTTTTTCCCATCCCTATTTTTAGCAAACTAAAATTCTTTCACACTTATCAGAGAAGAGTTTTGTAGGTTTATGCCATAGTAGAACCTTGTTTGGTGCCACAAACTCCTTTTAAAATATAGGCTACAGAATGATGCATAAATAGTTTTACAAAGTCCCCTTATTTATCCTCTAAAATCGACACTTTGAGAAGAATGCTATGAACCACACCTAGTTCTTGACTGTGACCTTTAAAAAAAAAAAAAAGACACATTCCTTTCTGCTATTATCTTAATATACAACTACTGTCTTCATCAAAGAAGCACTAAAGAACCTTCCTTTGTGTGTTCATACCCCACCTGTCTTCACATAAACCTCTGCCACCGCAGCTGTCTCCCTTTTCCTCCCATCCCTCTCTCTCTCCATCCCCTTCCCCAATCACATGACAGTCCATCATCCTTTAAATAGACTAAGGCAGCGCAACATTGTTGTTGATTTCATACATGTCATACGACACAATTACGTTAATGGCTCAGTGAATGGATTTCACAGAGTCGGTCGGATTTGTTTGGGAGGCAGTATAGAGACACAAAGAGGCTGTCATGTCTGTTTGGCCATCAGCGACAAAGCTCTTATTAGCAGATGAGAGATTTGACAGTCGTGCTACAAATGAAGTGATGGTTTCTTTATAATTAACACATAAGAAAATTGTAAAAAAAAAAAAAAAAAAAAGGAGAAAGAAAAGAGCTCATAATCTTTACTTTTTTCTATCTGTCTTTCTTTTAGTGCCAGGCTGCTTTAAAAAAACACAACAGGTTTTGTAGATTATTTAGATAATAGATAAGTATGCCAGACATTAATTCTGTGTATGTGAAGGTGTGTTTAATTAGCTTGATATGTGCTGTATGTGTTTTGGCTTTATAATTCACGCCACCTGCATGATTAAGGGAAAGACAATCAACCTTTCCCCAAGCAAATAAGGGCTTTAGCCAACAGAAAATGCAACAGACTGCTGATTTTGGGATTTGGCCAGACTGGTGTGACTTCAGTGAGAACTGGATTGACCCTCGACTCCAGTCTTTTCATCACATTTCCAACACACCCCTTTACAATCAGCTGGTCTTTTAAGATATTGAGGCTGTTGAAGCTTCACCAGCTTCCACTTACAGGCTCTGATTCTAGTTTTCCACGAGGGAAAAAATTGTTATTGTCACTCCCCAAGCTTCTTCACTGTCAGCTTAAGCATGTTGCTGGGAGTGACAAGGTCAGTCACTGAAATGGTTGCAGATTTAATATATTATATAGACTACTAGACAAAAATGTTTCTACATCTACTAGCTTCATAGTGCAATGACTTCAAAGATAAATGTTGTCTTTTGAATCTGTTTTTTTCACAGCTTTTTATGTTTAATGTGGCTTAATGGCATTTTTTCAAGTAATTCAGTCATTTGAAATGCAGTCCCCGTAATGTCCATAGACTGGATATTGGAATGGTGTTTGCAGATGTCAGGGAGGTTAAAGAAAAAGCATAATTTATGTTCTTAGAGCAGGATTATATACTGCTCTGAGAACAAGAGCAGGATTATAAACTCTTGGTTTATTCAAAACACTTAATAAACCTATTACATCGCTTTTTGTATATCAGAATGCTTAACTTACGTCCAAGTTAATTGCTATGTAACTATAACATTATACAATATGATCTATTCTGTTGGAAGGACTACAGGGAGAGTGTCTGGCTAAGATTCATTTTCTTCTCCTCAGAAGGAGTCCTTACTCTATCTGCTATAAGAGCTAAACTGCATTTCTAATCAATATTTTAGTAAACACGCACAGTCAACACGAGTGATTGCTTCACATTTTATGTTATCAGAGTCAAAGCAGATCTGTACACTTGCACAGCTGAGTTAATGCACCTAGAGGCAGAGGCTGTGGCTGCTGCTCATTGTACTGCTGCCTGGCTAGAAGCCACCACAGCAGCAGCAGCTCTGCTAGTCAGGATGTTCCAGAGAGGGAGCCCGGAGTATTTTGTGCTTTCATTGCCCACCATGCCAACTAAAACGGAGTCACTGTGCTGAAGGGGGGGTTCACAGTGGACAGTTAGTTTTTGTTGGATTGTGTTGCTGCCTGTTGTAAAGTGCAGAGGAACTTCTGGTGTGTGCGACAGTGGACGACTTGAAACCACTTTCTTCAAAGATAAATGAACAACCTTTGCCAACAGGAAGAGTCCATCTGACTTATGAAACCTGATACCATTATAATGTCTGAAATCTCCCCTTCATTCACCCACTACTTCCTCAGTGATAAACACTTAACAAATTGGAGCAGAAAGTTATGAATCGTTAATGCTTGTGTGCAAACATCGTCTATTATCCCTGCCTGGTGTAATATCACAAAACAGAGTTTGAGAACAACATCTGACCTGGAACTAAGTTATGCCTGTTGTGTTTGTGAATTTGGGATACAAACAGAAATCTGTCTACATAATAAGTTACAAAATATTCCTTAATTGATTCTGAGCCTGAGGTCATATACAAAAAATTATTTCTCTCTCCATTTCTGTCACTCTCTCCTATTTCTTTTGTGTTTTTTATTTTATTTTTAATGTCACAAAAGTGGAATTCTTTTTGTGTGCATATTTGCAAGCCACTAAAATCAGTTCTGGTTCTGTGGTAGGTGACTGTTGTGGTTTGTGTGGTGGTGGTGCTGATGCTGCTGCTGTGTGTGTGTGTGTGTGTGTGTGTGTGTGTGTGTGTGTGTGTGTGTGTGTGTGTGTGTGTGTGTGTAGCTTACAGGATTTAGGATCCCTTGTCCTTTGAGGTCCTCTATAATTACTCTGTTGTCTCAAAGGCCAGATGCCCAAAGAGCCTTTCACCTCTCCGCATTCAGCTCTGCAGGACCCAGCTGGGACAGTAAAGGGGCACACACTGCAGTAAATCAGCGTGTGTGGATGTGTGTTAACCTTAAGTTGCATGGTGATGTGGGGATGTAACGGAGAACAAAACCACCCATTGTGTTTTTTTAACCTTTGCAGAATGTCACAAAGCTTTCCTACCTATTATACATTACTTTGTATTGTATTATATGCTTGTACACTCGCTGAATGTCTTCTTTCTCAGCGAGTAGAGTGTAGTCACTTTTCTGAAGCATATACTTGCTCCAAGACAGAATCAGAACACTGTACATTGCTGTTAACTGATGTTGTAGAAGTATATTTTGGAAAACACAACACAACTTTTTCCTTTAATGCTGGTATATCACTAAAGGTTATGCATTATAATATTTACCACAATGTCACATATTCATCATTAGCACACAAATATTACATTTATCATCCAGGGAACATGCTGCTATTTGATAAATGACACTATGCCTGTGCAGAGGTACACACAGACCTGTTTCATCATACAGTACTCTTTGGTGTCCATATTCACACTCAATGTTGTTAAAAATGGATTTCAGTAATAAATTCATTTCATGAAGTAATAAACAAACTGTAAGTGTAACTCCTCTAATTTTACAATCTATTTCCTCATCATAGGGATTAATGCATGTGTGAAAACAGCATCCTTTGGCTTCAAGGGGTAGGTTACATGGGGGTGGGGGGTGGGGGGGGGGGGAGAAGAGACATTATAAATGAATGAGATTAGCTTGCAGTTTGAGTAAAACCTGAACAGAAAGAGACAGTATAGACACAAAGGAATGGAGACTGTGTGTGTGTGTGTGTGTGTGTGTGTGTGTGTGTGTGTGTGTGTGTGTGTGTGTGTGTGTGTGTGTGTGTGTGTGTGTGTGTGTGTGCGTGCTGGTCAGAGGTGGTGTGAGATGAAATGCTTGCATCAATGATGACCCCACTCTCATCCGTCATGGTAGGTAAACAGCCCTCTGACACTCGCTGACACTCCACCAGGACCCATATCGCCCCAGTGTGCCAGGTTACGGGTGGGCTTCTGTGGATAGGGAGATCAAGGACACGCACACACACACATGCACGCACGCACCCACACACGCACACACACACAGAGACACACACACACACAGGGATGAAGCAGTCATTCTACCTTTAGTTTTTCAGCCACAAATACAAATATGGGTAAGGCAATAAATCAAATCTTCAGGACTCTCTATTGCACACCGCACACACACACACACACACACACACACACACACACACACACACACACACACACACACAAAAGAGGAGATCAACACATTTTCTCCTCATTCGGGGGTCAGTGTGAGGTGCCTGGCAGTTTGTTGTCACATTCATGACAACAGTGAAGGAGTCTTCCACCACCTGGCTTAGATTAGCACCCGATGCCAGATGTATCTTTTCTGCGACACACACACACACACACACACACACACACACACACACACACACACACACACACACACACACAGACACACACACGTTAAGACGGTCACGGACAGCCAGACAGAGTGTATGCTGAAGAAAGAGGGGTGGCAGTAGAGAGGTTGAGCTCGGCAGCCAGAGAGCATTCCGGGGCGTGACATGCATGATTGAATGAGCGAAGCATCTGCTCTCCTTCCCGGCCTCCTGCAATAACAAAGCCTGATTTGAAAGTCCGCTGCCTTAGGCCCTGGTTCATGCTTCATATGTGGCTCGGTGTACAGGAGCCATATACGTTGTTCATGCTTCTAGCACTTGGCTGAGAACGCCAACATGTCAGTGATAGATGTGGAGGGAACTGAACTTTCTAGATGCAGCACCTTTTTGGGGTTTATTTATTTAAAAGATTTGTGTAACAGGTCAGCGCAAAGAAAATGGAAAACCTATTTCCAGACCGTTGACAATCTCGCCTCGGGGTCAATTTAAGAGCTGTTCTACAGCTTTTGATATTATCTTTGACTGCAGTTTGAGTTTGGCGAGCTGTAATGGTGTTTTCCATTTCATTTTTTTTGTGAAAATTGTAACTATTATATAAATCTATAACTATAAAAATCAACAAGTCAAGCAAGCCATTCTAAGCATTCTAATGGGGTTCTTTCTGTTTCATTCTTGAGGAACCGTTTTGTAGTGATAGATTTTGAGACGTGAATACAGTATCTGTAAATATGCTGCATTTTTGTTTCAGCATTCTTGTTTAGTCTTTGTCTCAGAGGAGCAGATTTCTGCATATTTAAAGCTGTGTGTCATACACAGACACAGATCAAACAAAGGAAAATCATGTTTCAGGGAAATCTTTTGCCTGTATCATTTGCATTTGCTGTTGACTGTGGGCACATAGTCAAATGAGGGTAGCATGGAGCAAAGATTTATAGACAATCAGATGCCTGTGTGTGCGCGTGTGTGTTCCATCCCCCCTCCTGCCATCTCTACACCTGATTGCATGTGTGTATTGACACCAGAGCGAGAACCCCATTTTCAAATGATCGGGCCTCAACTGAAGCATGAATAAATAGAAAGACAATAAACAAGAGGGAGATGCAGCAAATTTAACAAGGGTCTTATAGTTTATCTTTCAGTTAAAGAACAATCATATGTTGATCTCAAAAGTCAAGCTGTTTTATGTATGTCCTCGTATGCTTTTCATTCCAAGGTAAAGACAGTTGACTAATGACTATGAAATCAAGCTGCTGAATATTTTCATAGTGCAACTACAACATAAATGACCAACATACCTCTTTGATAACAGTCACTTGGCTGGAGACTATTCTCTAAAGGCAACATACTGTAATCTGGTGTATTTCTTTGAAAATTAAAGAGTTATATTATGCTTTCAAAGCAACTTTAAGTTAAGATGGAACTTTAATGATCCCTCCAGGGGAAACTATGGTCATCGTATCAGAGAAGGGGAGATTATCTTGTCTTGGAGAGGAGAACAGTTACATACTTGCAGTGGTCCAGCAACACTTCAGTTGGACAAAACACAGCATTGAGTGAAATTCTATTGAATGTGGTAGTTTATTTGATCTTTTCTGTCTATGATGGCATTTCTTGGGAACACCAGACCAACTATTTACCCCAGAAACAGTCTCGCATCAGCCGGATCCCCAACGACTCATCTCCACCACCTCCGTTCTCACACTAGCTCCAATGCTCGGATCGTTATGAAGCCGTTAGTCCTCACTGATCTTCAATAGCTTCTGTCTAAACCCAGCCCTGCCTCCACTCACCCTCCAATAAACACTCCAATGACAGCAACTGGCAACCTGAACCAGGATCAGGTCAGCTTTGCCTCGTCTGTTTTGGGGTTTAGAAAGCCCAGAAGTATTGTTTGTTGAATCTGCTGAGCTTCAACACATATGAGATATGCCATCTAATAGGAAACTAATGTGGAATGATTAATTTTACACCAGGAATGCAATTAAGAAAACATTATTAAAAAAGCCCACAGTGATCAGATAAAATTGACAAACTGATGTCAGCCTGTAAAGCTATGAAGGAAAGCTGCTCTCAGGTCAGTTTAATAGCCTCATTTCACTCAATAAACATCCTCCAGTTAGTCTTGTGTGATGTAGTTGTTTAGCACGTAACCACGGGAGATGCTTACAGCAAGATGCAAGGAGACAATAGTGCAGCTAACACTTAAATGAGAGCGACTGTCAAAGAGAGTGAAAAGTAGCAGCTTGGACCAACAGGCTCGCTCTCACCTACACACCGCCACACACACACACACACACACACACACACACACACACACTGCTCGGCTGTCGTTATCTGCAAATGAAGAGGGAGGTCTGGGAAAGGGAGGAGAGGGTGATAAATGTCTGAGATCTCGTTGACAGGGAGTTGCCCAATGGGCCGAACTCTGTCCGACAGGCCTGCCAGAGAAATAGTGTTGACGCGTCTTGTTCTTTGAAGAGACAGCTGGGTTTCCCGTGTCGTTGTCATTGGCGCAGGGAGTAAATGAGCATCTCTTGCGATGCCGCAGTCGTGTTACAGGAAGTTCTTGACGTGTTGTGATGTATCGCATTGTCCTCGTGTAGACTGAGCAATACTGTGCTCAAAGCGGGGAAATAACATGTCATGCAATTTCCTTATTGTCAAAAGTGAACAAAAACTGGGAAAATATAATAGAAAAACATCACCATATGGAGCGCAAACTCTGATCTCTGATACAAGCTCCAAACATCTGCTGCGAAACCCTTTTATGTTGTAATATTTCAAGTCAGTGAAGAGACAATTTTCACATTTGAATTAGCATATGTGCTAAAACCTCAACTTTGCTGGCTTTTTAATAAGAGTATTTCTCCAACGGGGCTGCTACTTTGCAGACACATTGCTCATCATCATTTAGCTATTTCTGCACCGCTGCACAAATCTCACATTTTTATAAACGTACCGGCCCAACTCATCTATTCATCTCCAGACAGAGCGACCTTGAGTATACGGTTGGTCGGTTTCGGCACCGGCGATGACATTTGGAGGCGCTCTGCGGGCCGCGGCGCTGAAACCCAATAGGGTCTCCATATTAGCTGGCACTGAGTGAAACAGTCAACAGCAGTGTTTCAGGGAAGCAATGGAGCTTTAACACCTACTGTAACGCCCTGCCCTGCTTCCTGCTCTGGATTACATCTAGGCTTACAGTATGCTCAATGTCGCCCACTCGCCCACCCCCGCCCCCATTCTCCTTTCCCACCCACTTGCATACACATGGGAGTTATTGCACCTACTCATGCTCACATATGCAGGCACACACACACATGCAATGACATCCAAGCTATTTCCTATCCCACTTAATACATACTTGTTATAATCTGTTTGTAAGTGTTATGTTAATGGACAAACAGCAAAACATCCAAAGTGCTGAGCATTACTGATACAAAACACACCATTCAGGGCAGCTATGATAGGCTTTCACACACGCACACATGCACGCACACACACATCGCATGCAACCCTTTTGTTACATATGAGGGAACTGGTAATGGAAAGCCCCCTCCTATGAGTGCTGGCCTCATTTTAGTAATTACCGTGTGGAAGGTGTAATGGAAGCCTAGCCCCCCTTTAAGCAACACACAATGACATGCAGGCACACATACTTACACACACACACACACACAAGCACCTATCCATGTAGAGTAATTTCCCCTCTGTTCGTCCTCATGGTTTCATGCATTGTGCGGATTGGTTAAATTCTTCTTTAGCCACTCTGTCTGCCACACACACACACACACACACACACACACACACACACACACACACACACACACACACACACACACACACATCCCATCTGTCAAAAGGCCATACCTATCTGTTATCAGCATGTCTCGGCCTGTCATACCTGCCTGTCGTCTGCAGCCTGTGTCCCAGAATACTGACAGATAAGCCGTGTGTGAGTGTGTGTTTGTGTGCGTATACCAGTCTGAGCATCGGTGTGTACTGTTTTTGAGTCTCACACTCATCCACTCTTTTAAGGGATTCCCACGTTCTGCCGGGTTACTCTCAGTCCCCAGCAGTCACGATTCGGCCAACCGCTGAGTCAGACGAACCAGACACACTCCATCATGAGCAAAGAGTGCTGGTGTGGCGCAGTGGAACAATCTCTAAGAAAAGAAGTCTGTGAGGCTGTACAACAAATACATACCACAGGCTTATAAAGTTACAGCACAAGGACACATAGTTAGATACACACTCTGTATGTAGAAAGAGTTGAATCGCTGTTACTGAACCATGACATATCCCTTCAGTGGAGTGTTTGATGGCATAACTGAGCATGAAATAAGACCCAACAATTCGAACTGCACATCTTTATAGTGCGTGATGAAGAGTGATTTTGGGCAGCATGCTTTTTATGTTTGTTCTGTGTCACTGAATTACAGTGAAGAGTCAGTTTTAAGGTCATAAGGTGGTTTCAGCCAAAAGTTTCAGGTACTTTGGAACCAGAGGAACGAATCTCAGCAGCTCAAAGACCCTGTAGTGCAATCCTGTTTGTGTTTCCATCGCATCTGAGGAACCAGGTAGATCATGCATATTAGTGAGGACTTAAAGCTGCAATACACGACATTCAGCCACTAGATGTCGCACTATAGGGCCAACATATATATCGCTTACACAATAAATGTGGGGAAAAGAAAGCCGACAACTCACGAAACTCAGCTAAAACTGTCAAACTAGGCAGTGTTGATCAAATATAGATCAAAGATTCTGTTACTGTATTCCCTTTTTCACCCCTCAAATGTTTTCAGAAACATATTTTATGTATACTGTTCGGCTCTAATTTGAGAAAACTGGTGCCTCTATCTTGAAAACAGTCATGACATGCACCAAAACAAAGTACAGAGAAGCTCAGATAACAACACACACAGAGGTAGTGTGGCTTGATTCTCTGCTAGCAAGTATAGTATATATTGTTTGCTGACATCCAATGAGGCTCGATGTCATTTATTGCACCTTTAATACAGCTTGAAACGCTGTACTCACACATGAAGAAATCACATCATAGATTTGTTGTTGTTTTATTTACTGTTGCATGAGTTGGACGTACTAAATGAATGAAAAGGACAAATGCAGAAAAGCGTCTCTCTCCACAGTAAATCATCTGCTGAGTGTTTGATGGTTATTTATATGTGCTTTCGAACACAACGACATGAAACAATCAGAAAATAAAGATTTATTTCTCTCGTTCGCTGGGCTGCTCCATCTCTTCATTCACTCTCTAGCTCACTTGACTACTGCAGCTCTCTTTTGTTTGCTTGGGCTCTTTGCTTGCTCATTCTGTCTCGCTCTGTTTAAAAAATGAGAGAGTAGCTTTACTTTTAACGTCAGCAAATGATGAGAAATGTCCTCCGCATATCCTAAATGGATTCTTTAGTACTTTCTTGTTTTATGAATAAAGCGGTCGTCACCCCCAAAGATTCCTGTACTTCTGGAAAGTACTTCCGCCAGCAGGGACCTTTTGGGGAGGTTAAACAATGTCCCTGGAACCTCATTTAGACCCTGGTTCCTAAATGAAGTGGAAATGCATATAGAGGAACTGAGGTTCTTAGTTCTTGGGGAAAGTTCCTGCGGTGGATACACAGCTTAATAGTGTATAGTCTTTGGGGCCAGCCCAAATAGCCCTTTGCTCTTGGGGTAGTTCTGTCTGGCCCAGGAACCATCGGGTGGGGTTTGCAGTGCTGCATGTAACTCACCAGTCCAACACAAACCTTTTGGCTGCCCCGACTTGTTTACAGCTCACACAGTGTAGTTTGACTTCATGACAAGAAAAAGAAAGATTTTCTCTGTGAATAAATGAAAGCATAAGCAAATGCGAGAGTGAGGCAACACTGATTGAGAGCTGGTGCGTAATCAAGAAACAAAAGATTTTATTTATTTTTCTACTGAAATCAGCAGATTGTCTACTTTGGAGACAGTTATCTGGAGTTTTCAGTCTCGTTTTGACACAAATCTATTGTCAAACTTTTTTTCCACTCCAGCTGCACTGTAAACAGAAACAGAAAAGCACAAAAGGAAATTTGGTTTCAGTTGCTTTCTAGTATCTATTTGGTCAAAAATGGAGAATTGTTTTCTATTTTCCACTAGTTTATGTTTTACATTATCCCACAATGCAACATAAATAGTAGCAACCAGGCGATGGTCACTAATCAAGCAACATCTTCCATCATGGAGTTGTCACTGGGTCACTGGAGTAGTTTTCTGAACATCCTATATTGACTTATATGTAGTATTCCTTATATAATGAGTATAATATGCAGCCCAGTGCAAATCAAGCAACTCTCTCTTCGCTCTCATAATCCCAAATCGTAATACATACAGACACACACACACACACACACACACACACACACACACACACACACACACACACACACACACACACACACACACACACACACCTACACACACACACACACACACACAGAGAGTGCAAACCGACGCAGGCTGGAAGACACAGTGGTGCTTGGAGGTGGGTGGCACTCCTCAGCGACTCTCAGTAATAAAAGTCGAGCGTGATTTGAAAAGGCCCTATTGTGGCTTCATTCTGTTTTTCCACGAGGGTAGCATTCCTCCCAAATTGGACAAAAGAATTTTAATGGGGCGGCTAATGGACTGTGATTAGATAGGAGGAGAGGGAGAGAGAGAGAGAGAAGGAAAGAGAAAGGGGGAGAGAGAGAGAGTGAGAGGTGGGCCTTGTTGGGAGTGGGCAGGATAGGGGTTTAAACGCTACGACGGGGGGGGGGGGCTTGAGTTTCATCCATCCAGAGAGAGGGGGCGATGGGCCAGGAGATTACCCCATTTACCTGCAACCTTTGAGGAGGAACTGGAGAGGAGGATAGGGGGGTTTATTGCGGAGGTTAGGTTGCAAGGGGGACACAGGGGACTCCACTCCAAAGGTATATCTGTACATATAGTGGTGGGATGGATAGAAGCCCACCTGCTTTTAGCTGTAAGTGGATTCAGTGTGGTTGAAGTGACTTAATGCAGGGCTTACTCACTGTTGTGCACAGAGTGACTGCAGGACTATGCAGCGAGCTATACACAGACAGACAAGGATGCTAAAAATAGGTCAGGGTTGTTTTCCCTTTATTCCAGAATGTGAGTGTAAATATTGGACTTATAGCCAGATAACTAAGATGTTTATCAGCTTTAAGTTTTAAAACTGCTGATGATCATATAAACCTTTTCAAGTACAACTATTCACAGGTTTGGACTTGATTCACATGACTCAGAGTGGAGTCAGCCCCAAGTGATGAATGTGATGACTTTAGACTTCTGTGTCGTAGACTCGACTCGAAAAATCACTCGACTTAATTATGTTAAAGCGTGCTGAGAATCAACGTTTCATTTTCCCAATGATGGATGAATCAATCACACATACACTCTCCACCAGCAGAAGGGAAAGGTCCGCTGGCAGTGCCGCCCAGCAGACAGACAACAGATGATACCTCAGATGGGCACAATAAGATTAAAGACTCAGCTGTGGTCGACAAAAAATGGACGGAAACATGAAAAAACAATAACATTTGGCTCAAGATAAAGCACATAGGATCATTTTGCTTTTAAATGTTATGGAGTTCATTTGAGAGTAATAATTAAAAATTGTAATACGTATTTATTATATTTTTGAATTTACTATATCAACAGCTCATTTGTTCACATTTAAAATGACATTATGACTTGAGTGCATGACTTCAAATAAAGTTTAGGACTTGGTCTTGGGCACTTGGTTACTTCCATAGCCAAGACTTTAGACCACAACTGTAAGGTCATATAATAAACCAATAACATAATTATAATATACATACATTAGTGGTTTCTATATAAAAGTTCACCTTCATGCATGCTGTATGTGGTGAATCAGAACTTTTACAGTCAATGTTTCACCTTAATATGAATGTTACTTTATTAGGTTGTCTCCTAGCACTATATATATTCAGCTTTCTGAAGAATAATGACAGTATGATAACCTTTACACTAGCTGTAACATTCATATACAGCAGTTCTTCATCTTGAGTGAAAAGTCTCTTTCAGATACTGCAGGATGTGGAGATTTGAGCTGAAAATGTTACTTTTCTCTAACAACAATACATCTCTATGTCTGAGTAGAACTGGCTAATCATCAAGTTAATTGACAAATCAAATGCCACTATAATGACGTGTTAGGCTCGCTCAATGATGTCACTCACATGATTTGTTAATGCAAGTACACGGTGGTCACATGAGAAAGGTTGCGGGGTCACGGCTGAGCTGAGACAAACACGAGTCTGTCAATTATTAGCTGGCTACCGTTGACATGCAGTAAAGTGTGATAGCTGCTGGAAATCATATCTTATTGGAAACTTTTACTTGTAGTAAATGCTCTCCAGCAACTGTGTGACATATTAATGTTGTTGGCAAGGTGCTCTTTTAATCGTCTTTTCACTGTATCTATCATAACCCTACAGTTGATACATTTTCCACAATTTCCCCTCACCAGTATAAATCTGTAAAAACATTGCTTGGTGTTATTTTAATTGTGCACTTTCTAATATATCTCAGATGTTGGAGATCTCATCTTGGGATAAGCTATTTCCTCACGTTCTCTTTATTTCTCAAAGCCTTTTTTAGAACGTAATTTTTTTCCAATAACAAAACCAATTTCCATTCTTAATGTATGGATCTCTCTGCTATCCCTCTTCTAGTATGATCTCTTCTGCCTGCCAATTCCACTACAATCAAATGACTTGAAATACTGTCTGTCTTCGCAATCCGAACAGCACACACGACACAGAAATACACACTCTACTCTTACCTTCATCCCTATGCAGATGAACCATCCCAACACACACACACACACACACACACACACACACACACACACACACACACTGCCATTCTTTCCCAAATTGGATAGAGACACTGCCTTACGATATTTACATAAGTAATAACAGGCGGCTGCTCCAGGGGCCAGCAGCTCCTATCTCACAGCACAGGATGGGTAATTGCTATTTTGGCACTAAGGTGCTACCTGTGTGTGTGCTTACGTGTGACTGTGTATGTGCAAGGAGGGCTCGTCTGAATGAGAATCAAAGCAGGAGGGTAGCAGTTTTATTCGAGATTTGTGCATGTGTGTGTGTAAGCGTGCACATTTGCTTTCCGACAGAATTAACTTCTTCTTCTCCTTCTCTCTTTTTTTAAATTTGTTGCAGAGGTCCGGATGACTGTTTATGTTTAGGTCCAGTGGGAGACAGCAGGCTGCATCTGGAGCCAACAGCTTGATATTTGGTGTCGGGCTGTTGCAGTTTGTTATCGGCACATATTGTCCCACGCTGCAAGTGTGCTGCTGTGTGTTTTAGATGGTTGGTGTGACTGCATCTCTCTCGCTCACTCCCTCGCTTGTTCATTCTCCCCATGTGTGTGTGTGTGTGTTTGAATATTTCAAGCAAATATGTGGGCAGCTGTCAGTTGCCCTGGATAGCTCTGTTTCTCAGTGAATAGGTTTTATTTTGAATGAGGCTGTTTTTGTCTCTGTGTGTGTTCTTGAGCACCGAGACTGTGTGTCTGCTTCACCATTAGTGTGCAATGACTGTGTATATGCAGACATGTGTGTTCCACTACTTCTATTCTTATGAGATTCTTATTCTTTTTTTTTTGGCCGTCTCTTTTCTTTTAACGGGACTAATTTACGCATACATTAAAATAATTTAGCATTATATTTAGGCTGAGGTTAAGGTGAAAAGTCATATCAGAGGTTTAGTACAGCTAATAGAATGTCTCCACAGGTATAGTAAGGCAAGCTGTGTTTTGTGTGTGTGTGTGTGTGTGTGTGTGTAATCCTCAGTGCTCTCGACAGCTCGACGGCTCTCTCCTCCTCTGTGCAACTCAATAAGCTCTCGCTGCTGTCACTGTGCAGCGGTGGGACGCCATAGCAACCAGCCCACCTTAGGTGATTACCATGCTCAGCCCTACCTCACCCACCTCCTCCATCAACACCCATGGTGCAAATACAGCCCGGGAGGGGAAGGAGGAGGAGGAGGAGGAGGAGGAGGAGGAGGAGGAGGGGGAGAGACAAGGAGAGGGAAAGAACAGCAGGTCTGAACAAAATATTTTACCTTAACATCTCTCCACCTCTGTAGATTAAACAGACTCCCAATCTTGTCAGATTGTGTGTTTCTTCTGCTTTCACTGGAGGATATGTGAGTGTTTATGTTTTTCATCCTCACTGAGCCTACATAGTGCAGGAATTCAGATTGGAGTTGACTAGTTTGTGAAGTTCACATGGCTTATATCAGAGAGTAACATCTGAATTGCAGAATTGCATGATAGGTGTGAATAAATAGTCTAATAAGACAGTTGTGACAATTGAAATAGTGAAAGTATTAAAAACTGTAGGGAGGCATCTTTGAGTGAAAACAAGACCACATGAATGTTTTGGATATTATCTCAAATATAACATTAAAATAAAACAAAGATTATACAATACAGAATAGAATAGAATAGAATAGGATGTAAGACTTTATTGTCCACAAAAGCAGAAAACTGCCTTTGGCCCATCTGGCAGTTCATTAAAACTTAATCACATGACAACACTGGCTGTATGAAGTAAAAAGACCAAAACAAACACTGATTACTAATGAGTATTGTCTTTGTAGCCAAAGCCTAAATTAATCTTATTCCTCAGTGCCGCAGAGCTCCACTGTTGTCCAAAAATGATTAAAAACACATCACTGAGCCACACTGTTGCACTGGGTGACTTTTCATCATTACCTTGAACATGCCTCAGTCTGAGTCGATCACAGACGCTGTCATGCCAGCACCAAAATCTGCACCTGTTTGAGTTAACGTTGGTGGATTAACTGCTTTCAATAAGAGAGATTATCACCACACTTATCCTTTAAGCTCTGCACATCAAATTTCTCAATGAGTTTTACACACCCACAACATAAAGGGTGTCCTTACCCCGCCAGTGAAGAAAAAAAAGACAATGAAAAACCTCGTCAAAAATCCAATACATCTAAAAGTCCAGGGTGGAGATGATGTGTTGAAAATCATGTACAGTTTTTCTAGTGGATGCATTATCAAGTATAAAAGTCTCTCTGTGCCACTTTTCACTGTGCAAACCCATTAAAGCTGAAATCTGTAACTTTTCACTCTGTACCACTCTCCACAGCAGCAACAGGTTGACAGCAAAGATGTGTGTGAAAGGCTGTCCTTCAGCTGAATCAGCCATGAAAATATCTGGAAAATTACCCAGTTAGTGATGTGTGATACTACTTGGCTTATAATTGATTTCGCTGCTTTGAAATACAGACGTAGTGTGAAAAGTAACTATCATTTAAGTGTGCCGGCATAGTTTTGAACAGGTCTTTACTGTCAGGCACAACAGACGCCACCTGAGAAACCATTCAAAAATGATACTCCATCACACAGATATCACATATTAGTAATTTAAACATTATAAAACATTTCAGATACCCGTTTAAACAGAGTATACACTGATTTGCATATGTCTTTCCTTTTTTTTTGTCATTTCATAATTTGTTTTTAAAAATCCAATAACAGCTGCTAAACACACATCACAACTGCCAAAACAATGATCTAGATAAATTATACTATCACCCACAGTTATAACATTGTTGAAATAAAGGATAGACACTCAAACATCACAATAACACTAAAAAGAGCTTTTTCATACAGCTTGGAAAATTAAACCATCAGTTGTGCCAATCCCAACATATTATGATGCTTCATAATACCGTTGCATATATTATCTGTCTTTATTGGCATCAATCTATGTCACAAGTAAGCAGATTTATTAATTCATCCAATCAGTTTAAGACATGAGCATGTGCAGCCATTTAACATCAATAAATCATTACCTAGTTAATTTACTGGCCTCTTGCCAGTTGTGCATGTTACTTGTTGTGACACTGGGTTCCAAAGAGCAGTAAAATGTAATTGTTTTATGGTTGAAAACAGGAAGAGGAGGCTGTTCTCCTGCCACAAATGGAGATTAAGCGTTTTGGTTAGCAACACATTTTCTTACTGGAATCCTCTGGAGGATATGGTCTTAATTTTGTAAACCGCTAATTTAGCATCAGTAATACCACTGGCATGAGATAAAGACTACTGGGTGAATGGGATCGGACTTGTTTACAGTCATCACATAAAAGGCACCGCAGTTCTTCACATAGCACCTCTTATTTGTACCAGTTAGTCTCAGAGTAACAGCTGAAAGACCAAATGCTCATTGTGTGCTTAAAAACTCCCACTACCTTCTGTGCCTGCTCTTGAGTCTCACTAAATTGGGTGATGCCGTCACCGAATCGCACTGCTGAGTTTCGACGGTTCAGCCAAGTGTCAGTTTGTGTGTTGGTGTGATGCCTGTGTCTGCATCTGTGCTCGCTGTGAACTCACAATTAAAACAACATCTTAGATGTAGAAAGATAGATAGAAGGAGAGAGAGAGAGAGAGAGAGAGAGAGAGAGAGAGAGAGAGAAAGACGTCTCTACATGACTTTTATTAATGTAATGTGAAAGGAATCTATTCATGTATAAGTTCATAAATAATCCATCTGTACATTCACACATGCTGTTACTAACATACCAAGGATAATATCCCTTAGGCTAAACACTTTTCCTAACTTCCACATACATAATCTTGCTGTCACTGCTCCACCTCCTTGTCTCACTCTAAGTATGATGATTAGGTGGTGCTCCGAAGCACCTGACACCCAACCATAAAATAACTTAGAGACACCTTAAATCATCTCCCCTTGAGTGCTTATTCCCTTTTGCGGCTGCCAAATGCCTTTTGTGTGTAATCTTTTACATACAAAATTCTAAAGCTGCCTAGAGTTGTGGCTGATTTGTAGCTCATGTTGATGCTTTAAGCGTTGAGTGACTGTACCGCCACAGACATCTAAATGCATCTAACAGCAGCAGCTTAATCTGGCAGCCAGATGAGACTTTGCTGGATCGTTACCCAGCCTACAATAAACCAAAAAATGATGCTTCTACAACAAAACAGTGGGATAAGTGGGTTTTCATGGGGTTACAAAGAGTAATTTGTGACTTTGATACAACTTTGCTACCTTTACACCTCATAAAACTAGACACAGCTACTTCTAAATCACATACCTCAGTCGCTGCAGAAGAAATAAACCTTCCATAAAATGTGCACTTCTGTTGCTTCTGTACACTTTATGTTTATCATTATCAGACTTGCCAGTGAAAGGCATGTAACCTCGATATGTCTTGATCAGGGGAGTTATATTGCAGCATGGCATTAGAGAAACTCTCAGTGTGAGCGCACACCACCTGCTGTCAAGTCTCAAACCAGTGGCATTTCCCAGAACAACAACTCAGGACTGGAAAATGAAGGGAGGTAAACAACCGGGCAGATACACCGGTCCGCTTTGAAAACCCTCTGGTAATGCTGAAATGACACAAAAGATCTCTTGCCGCTCGGTTGCTGTTCCATAAGCACAGAGAGAGCTCGCGCCTGCTGGGCTCTACTGCTGGACCTGCCGTGTTGCTTATCGACGGACACAGTGCCATCGGGGGGTAAAAAGCTTGGTGGCGGGGGCACGAATAGGTTAGGTAACAGTCAGTGTTGTGGCATGGTGTGTAGGGATGGACGCTGCATGGTGGACAGCTTGTAGATGGCTACAGAGTTAACATTACTGTGACAGAAACTGTTTTCTTTGTGAGCAGTGATGATCTTTTTATTCGGGTGTATCACACTGAAATGTGCTCATATGTTGTCTTCACGTAAAACCAATAGCAATGCATCTGTAAACGGACCATTAGCTAAAAACGCTCATCGAGTTTGGAGTGTGGTCTCCAAAACTAAAATCACAAGTGCAAAAGTGTACAGAATGGATTAAACCATGTGTTCATCTGCAAACCTTATGGTGACTAATTAGCTCACCAGGGAGCGCTTTACCATTAGCAAAGGTCCCAGGCTATGGATATTTTGCAGGCCCTTCCCCCATTCCAAGTACATGCCTACCATTCACAATATGCCAAGGCAACATTAATTCAGCACACTGCGTCAATGGACAGTGACAAATAGTAAATGGAGTGCCCTCAATACATCAACAACAAGTCAAGACAAAGCAAGGTTATCAATCAAGTGGGTTGGTCTTTCGGATATAATAGTAATCCTGTTAATTGGCAACTTTTGGTTGAGTGCATTGTGGTGATCTCGTTAGTTTTAATGTGGGAAACAGATTGCATAGCTTAGCAGCGCAGCAGATTTTATACCGTTATTTTAAGTCAGAAAAGTGACCCACATTATGGATTGTTATCAAACTTCTACAGTAGTACAAACAGGGTCTTTACTCATAAATCGATGCATTGGAAAGTTTGTAAGTACACCAGGAGTTTATTAAAATAAACACTTACCTGATGGCTTTTACTCTGCTGCTACTGCTAAAGCTGTAAACATTGTGGAA
The DNA here is from genome assembly GCF_963691925.1 of Scomber scombrus. Classification (NCBI taxonomy): domain Eukaryota; kingdom Metazoa; phylum Chordata; class Actinopteri; order Scombriformes; family Scombridae; genus Scomber; species Scomber scombrus. The sequence continues at coordinate 6,121,182 of NC_084974.1, forward strand.
ACCACACGGGATTTCAGTGATTGCGTGAGATTTCCACGATGTTTACAGCATAGCACATCTAGAGATCTGTGCGGGAGTGTTTATTTTAATAAACTCCTGGTGTTCTTACAAACTGTCCAATGCATTGATTTATGAGTAAAGACCCTATTTGTACTACTGTAGAAAGTTGATAACAATCCAGGCATTATTAGTGGAGTAATTTACGAGATACACTGGTGGTTCCGTTAGCGCCTGTACTAAGCCATTCGGCTGATGGCTCTAACTCCATTATTATGCGACCAAAGGAAAACAAAGGGCTGAGCCGGTGATTAGATAGACCTCATGGTGCATATGACGCTAGGTCGAAATTACGCCAAACCATCGCTTTAACTTGCTCTGTCACTGTGGTTTCATCCCACGCAGTAAATTACATTGCAAACCATGTGGTGGTTGCACTTCCAGTAGCCGCCAGATTTGACCGGTATCATCTGTTTAACTTGTGACCATCAGAACAGTGTTGAAGAACAGCAAAACGGTTACCTACTCTTCATCACATTCACCCTTGCATCATAGGTGGCTTACTCTCCTACATCGTATTTACTGTGTTGTTGTTTCATGTCTCATGGTGCACCTGGAGGCCCCAGTGTAGCTCACTACATAGGGTCCAAAAGGTTCCAAAGGCAATTGCAAGAGCCATTAGACAACGTGTTACTGGATGACTGGAACAGTTTGGGGCAGCTTTTCAGCAGCGTCAGTCAAACTTATAACTAACAATATACTGCTATACCACATCAAGAGAATCAAAGGGTCTTGTTAGAAGAATCATTTTTGTCTATAATTTTGCAATGAGGTAATACGACAAACTAGTTTTACTAATTACTGTCTTCTACATCAACACTTTTGCTTACATCAGTTTGTTTAGAAATGCCAAAGGAAAATACTTCACACTTACAGCACTGCAAACAAAAGTAAGTCATTTAAAAAAATATTTTTAAATCCAAACCCAACAGGCACCACAAGGAAATAGTCGGTCTGATTGCTAGTTGATAATGAAAATAATAATGAAATGTTGATGTTGTCTTAATCATGAATAGTAAGCAGGGTGGTAAATCTCTCCAGGTGATAGCGTCCGCCAAAAATGCCTTACATTTAAATGGAAATGTAAATAGAAAAGGAATGTGACTGGTCAAGCAGAGGTTCAGTAGATAAACGAAGACATGATGTGAGTGAGACATTATGTTCTGTAAACATTTCCCAAAGCTGTCCCGAAGAGATAAAGAGTAAACATTGGAGGGGCAATGTGAGTGCCAGAACTGTGAAACAATCGAGAGAGCTTCAAAGAAATGCAGAAAATGCTGGATATGTATTGGAGAAGAGAGTCTGACTGTTGAAATTTCATCTGTATCATATAGGTCACATAATACAACTTAATCACGGCACCTCAGTGGATTACATTAAATTAATGCCATAGTGGGGAATAAGATGTATAAAGATCTGAGGATAATATAGTAATTTATATGACATATTTACAAGTTCTATATGTATCATTAGAAATTCATGTCATCATTCAGACTTAAAAGGACTTGGTAGAATTATCAGGAGATTTATGAGTGCAAAATGTCCTAAGGAGATTTGGATGATCATAGGCAAAGATAAAAACAAGTCTCACCCTGACGTAATACACAAAACAAGCATAAAGGTTGTGCGCATGTGTGTTCTCATGTGTTTTTTGTGAGCAATATATATATTTCCAGTCCAGTGGATTTCATCTCATCTCTGACATTCTGATTCAGAGCTACTCCCCTGCTGCTCTTTTGATCTCCTCTTTCCTTTCTCCTCTGGTCTCCTCTGACTCCCACTCGCTCTGACCTCCGGGGACTGTCTTCTTGACTGCGGACCCGAGGAACACCGCGTGAGGCTGGGGATCCGGAGGTGGTGGGCAGAGCCCTGTAGCCTGGGGGGGTCAGAAGCCAGCAGGAGGGACTTAAGGGCTTTAGTTGAAACAATGGCCCAAACTGTATACAGGGAGGTGGGAGAGGATGAACAAGGGGAGGGGGTCGGCTGGAGGATTTTGCTTAGTTGACAATAAAGATGTGATGCACTTTCTGTAGAGATGTGAATGAAAGTGCAAGGTACATTGTATTTTTCTGATGTTTTTTTGAATGCTGGTAGCTCTGGTGCAGTTACCTATACGCTGTTATCTTCAGCTAGCTTACTTTGTGTTAAAGCAGTAGCTTGATGTTTTGATAATGAAAGAGTGCTGATGCTTAATTTTTTCAGTATAATGATACATGTTATTTAATGTATTAACTTATGTTGCATTAAAATGGTTATATGAACATGTGACTGAAGATGAGTCATCTCAGCACGCAGTCAGGGTTAATATCTAATGCAGCTAAATTAGCTGATTTGCTGGTGCGATTGTTGGTCTAAAACATGTTTTCCCTCAAACAAGTGTGGAAAAGGTTTGGTTGGAGCTCAAAATATGTATAATTCTCAATAAGATTGAAGGCAGCCATATGAAATGTGTGTAATTGTGTAGCCACATAAGTCTCCACTGTGCACTCTGTTTTGGATAAGATAAGATAAGAAGCTTTGTTGTCATTGCACAGCGAGATACAATAAAATGTTGTTTAGCAGTAATCCTTGTAGCAGCTACAGTATCAGTATAAATATAAATAAATATGTATTAAAATAAAATAACAACGTAAATCTAAAATTATGTATTAAAATCAAGTAACAATGTAAAGTTAAAGTGCAGGTAAAATACTGTGCATGGTAGTTATTGCAGTCGTCCAGATTATTGCACGGGGTGGACTGGAGTACTGAGGTAGTCAGATGTTGAATGATGTATTAAATACTAATGTATTGTGACCTTTCACCATGAAATTACTATAGTAACTAGCTAATAATCCCTAACAGTGAAACTCTCCCCTGTGCAGGAGTGTGATCTAATTAGCAGAAGCTACAACTACAAATGGTGGTCTTCCTCCAGCTATGGTGGTCTTTAACATTATGCATTTAAGTTTAAAAGTGGTCAAATATTTGCCCTAATGCAGGTGCAATGTGGCCATTTGCAGCAGATGCTACACACAATCCCCACTTCTGGAGTAGGGTGGTTCCTTGTTGCTGGGGAACATAAAGTGGATATTTTGAAATGACTGTGTTGCACAACACCCTTTTTCTAATTAGGAAAGAAGGTAGGAAGGAAAGAAGGAAGGATGGAAGGAACTTGATTATCACACAGTGGAAAGTTATCTTTGGTTTCACCATGCAGCACCAAAAGAACAACACAAAACAGGACATGATGGAAAACAGGATGGAAAAGCTTGAAGAAACTGACATCCTGAGTGAATTATAAGTTCCACCATGTTAGAGCTGGACACAACTGATATCCGAATTTCAACAAAGCTGATATCAGCCCGATCCATCAGCAAATCAGCCTATAACACAGTTTGTATGAGTTTATTTGAGTAAGCTATATGTGTGTGTGTGTGTGTGTGTGTGTGTGTGTGTGTGTGTGTGTGTGTGTGTGTCCGCTCAAGAAAAGGATTTGGAGTCGGTGTGCATGATTGGCACACAATGCAGATGTGTGGGCAGCGGATGCCATCTGGAGAAAGAGGAGCGGGGTGGTAGAGGGAGGGAAAGAGAGAGCGGGGAGGGGGGGGGTCCTCCATCACTCCCCTCCCCTGAAAAAAAGCGCTGGTTTGACAGGAAGATAAAGGGTACGATGGGAGTGTAATCAATCAAAAACACTATGACACAAATAAAAGCAGAAAAGAGAAACAACCGTGCCCCTTGCACCCTATCCCAGCCACCACCACGACCCCGCCTGCGCGCCAGCAGACCTCCGTCATTGTCGGTCCAATGAAACTTTGCCGTCATTGGTCGAAAAGATCAAAAGTGCCTCTGCTCGGTCCCCCTCTGGCTTTTTAAGGTTGTGAGATTTGTAGTCAGGGGAGAACAGGGGAAAGTGCCTTTCATCTGGGGATGTAGTAGTTGGACAATCGATGTTCGGGGGTAAATTGGCCAATTTTGTTGGAGCACCAGATGCTTTTTCTACGTCATTACGCGGGACGAGATGCTTTCACAGGAGAGAACATAACCCCACAAAGGCAACGCGTGGCTCCCTCATAAACATCTTACACATCTTTCCTCGCTAGTTCCAAATCAGCCAAATTCTTACCAACCCCATAACTGCTCTCTCTCAATCTGTAATGTATAAAAACACTACTCTCCATCTTTGAGTGGCATCTGAGAGGGGAAACAAAGCCACACAGTCTGTCAGAGCATTTGAGACAAAGGCAGTTTTATTCGCAGTGAGATCACCCATATGAAAAAACTCCTAGATGTTTCCTTGTATGGGCAGAAATAAATATATGGTAGCCAAATCTTGGAAGCTTGAGGTTGGTATGACAGCTACAAAAAGGCATGAAAACTGGAGTGCTTGGAATCTGCCAAAAGTGGATGCTAGAGGCTACAAACAATATTTGCACACAAAGACACATTCTTATATATATGATGAAGAAAAATGCATTCAGACACCTGCTGAGAGTGCAGGGAAATCTTCTTATAGCTGTATAAGTTCTCACCATCACAAACACAGACGAAGACACCTAAATTGAAATGCATTTCAAGTTTGAAGCTAGTCAGGTTTTATATAACAGAAAAAAAGAATGTTGACATACTTTTTTGATTCATGTGATAATATTTTGTTTTGGCTTCCCTTGAGATGATCCAGTGACTTGCCCAAGGACTCTTTAGCAGGGTGAATCTTTGCCGGTTGAGTAACCGTCCCTGTAATCTGTAAAGGCCACATTCCCCTCTAAATGAGACACAATACAGACTCAGATATTAAAAAATGTGCTGGTTGGCGGATGTGGAAACCTATCTGTAGTCACTGGCTGCTCTGTGTGCTGATGCAGAACGACCTAACCTACCCACTCAGTGACAATCACGTCTGCAGATCATTGAAAAGGTTGCCTGCCTCCTGCTGCAATGGGCACATCTCACGGGAGCAATAGAAGACCTGTGTAGGAGGACATAAAAGAGTGAGAGCACCCTGGGCAAAAACCCCAGACCTGGACACAGCTGCGTGGCTTTCTCCAACATTAACAATGCAGCCTTTGTTTGAAAGAAAAAAGTGCACACAAGTAACATCATTTCCCCATCAATTCCTGCACATAATTCACCTCTGTTGCTTCACAACACCAGGTCTGCTCTACCCCTGCACTGAGGGATTGGATCTGTGTGCACGTTTTCATCATAAATACCCATAAATCCTTGATAATATTAGAATAATAGCAAGTGACAATAATCCAATACAGGCTCGACACCGATCACAAAACGGGCATTGTCAATTTCACAAAGTGCAATACCATGTAATGTTAAGGAGGTCATGCTCATGCTTGTTCTTTAATCCAATTTCAGTGGCAGAACAGGCGTCAATATCTCCGCTAGGTGGCGACCTTGGTCTGATGCGGTTCACCTTGGACAGCGCTGCGCTTGACTGGAGCCAGACTACATGCAGGATCAGCACAGTGTGACTGCTGAGCAACACAGAGGACAAAAACTGACGCATTGCATTTTAGTCGTTTAACTACATAGATGTTTTAGGAGCAGGTTGCTTTTTTTATAATGCATTGAAGGAGTTGTGATTTCAGCAGGTTTCTTTTCTTTTGATCGGTGCCATATAGGCAGTGGATGTATGTGCAGGGCGCGCACACCTCCTATGCGTCTTCACTGTTCACTAACACATCCCTCCCTGCCCCTAGTTAATTTTGAATAATAATGACATTGTCTATCGGTGACTTGCAGAGTCATAGATAGTTTTATATCGCCCTTGTACTTGCATGGCAAATATGGAGAAATGCCACCTCACACAATCACCATGTTGCCGAGGCTCCGTCTAGTGCCCGCTGGTAACCGAGAGAGTGAGTTGTTTGGGGGGTGTACTGAGGGAGAGGAGGGTAGTTAATTATTATTTGCCCCCTATTTCCCCCCCCCCCCCCTGTCCACGATCCTTCCTATATGGATTGACGGGGGCCGCGTCAGAGCGCACGGAGTAGACCCGCCTCCTGGTTTGTGGTGCGCTCGGTGCGTCTCTCTCACTGTGTCCGCTTCAATCCCATATTCCACTGGGAAAGAGAGAGAGGGGGAGAGCGAGGGAGCGAGAGAGAGAGAGAGAGAGAGAGAGAGAGAGAGAGAGAGAGAGAGAGAGAGAGAGTGCAGGACCTGGGAGAAGAGCAACGAAAGAAAAAGAGGAGAGGAAAAACGGAACAACCACACAAATGGCACTCATGGCAGGGATTTTGTTCACGGCTACCTTTCTTGTTTCTGGGATTTCTACATTGGTTTCTACGACACGGATATACCCCCCAAATGAAGGTAAGGTTGTTGGGAGAACATAACTGGCCGCGGACTTCTGACTTCATCCCCGCTCCGTCTCCGTGTGCGTTTTTGCGCTGCGGAGCCCCACTTCGTTCGTGGCCCCCCAGTTGCTGGGTGCGTGGAGCCGCGAAGAGTTGAATAGTAGAAAACATCGACAGTCATCTTTACTCAGCGACTTTTGCGAGGTTTTATTTTGAACGGAGCTGGAATGAACAGTGGCTTCCAAACGGGCATCGGCTGTTTCGGACTTGGATCGTGCCAACTGCCGAAAGCCTGAGCAGGAATACTTGTAGCCCCGATACGAGCTGTTGTCTCTGTTAAGAGAGAAGGTCAAGCCAAAAAAAACAACAACTATGTAATGTTGCGTAAAGCATCTCACTAAAACTGACACGTCTTGAAGAACATAAATTAAGTGTTTTTACGAATCAGTGGGAGACTCGCAAATCCGACAACATCCGATTTGATCCAGCTGCTCTTTATTTATCAATTTCCGAATTCCTCACAGTAATCGCTCTGGCTGTCAGGAGGTGTTTTTGGTGGAAGGTGATTGCGAGAATGACAGGAAAACCAGAACTCAAAGCTGAAATGTTATTGAATCAAGGGGCTAAATGATGCATTAGATACACGCCAATTTCAAGAATGGTTCCCAAAGATCCATAAAACATATTGGGTTATGCTCTATCAGGTGCAAAACGTGTAGATGTAGAAACTGAGCACGGTGTGCCATACCGGGAGCTCGGAGGGTTTCGGGACTGGAGTTGTCTGCTGCCTGTTCGGGGTCCCGGGGCACAGTGTATCCATTTCCAAAATGTTAGGCCCCGTACAGACTATATCCTGCTTCCCAGTGCAAATAGCAATAAATGAAACAGTTGATATTATTCAAAAACAATAACAGACTACTGCTTACAGTCTGTGTCCTGTAGATCAGTGTTTTCTAGAGCAAAGCTGATCGACAAAATGTTGCATCAAAGTTCAAAATGATGCATCGTTGATTCCTTTCATTTAAATATGAAACAAGTGTTTCTAACATAAAAATGGATCCGTATTTATTGCACCTAATAATTTATGCTATGAACTTGCATAACGGGCTTATTCATTAATTTTTACTGAGCAGTTCATTAAGTATTTCAACCACACCGAATTCCAAACAAGCGTAAAAATAGAAATAGCCTAAGTCTATCTATACCAATTAAGTGAAGCCAAAACATTTTTAATTTGCCTCACAGGCCCAACCTTTTACTCTTTCTAGAGAAAAGTAGAACTATTGTGTCAGCCTGCCTGTCTAGAACATTTTTAATGCGTTTTTTTTTTCAGCGACCAAGTTTAAGCAGACGGCTCCGTAATTGATTCTCACCACATCAAACCTGCTTTGAGCAGATGCTGAGCAAACTGAAAAATCATTATATTAAAACACACGGGGGACAATGGATTTGTCATTTGTGTAAAAATATTTTTCGTAAAGGAAATCAATCTAAACGACGTGCGTAAAGCGCAGTAGGGAATTGCGCACAAGAAAAAAACATTACAAGTTTATTACTTTTAACGCTCATTAGCCTATTCATTATTCTGTCTCTGTGCCGACATTCAAATAGAGTATGTTTTTCTATTTGATAAATCGTTTCAACAGCTATTTGAATTCATTAAGCCTTTTTCCTCCTTTTTTTTTTTTTAAAGAAATGGGAACCAATTTTCCTCCTCGGTGTGTTAGACATAAGTGGATTATACGTGCCAATGCTGATGTTGTATATGGACGGACTGAGACTGCGTGCTCACTTCTCCCATTCTTGTTTTCCAGTCACGTTATTGGATTCCAGATCTGTACAGGGGGAGCTGGGATGGGTCGCCAACCCGACAGAAGGAGGGGTAAGTACTGCAAAGAAGTGTCTCCTTGTTAGGACGCATGGTCCCCTATTGAGCAAAAATGGAGAGATATAATCCATTATTGGCAGGAGCTCCAAATAGATACACAGCCCCCTTTGATAATGCTGTCCCGGTGAGCCGTTTATGGTCATGTATTTGTTGTTGATTTATTGAATTGTATTGAATTGTACAGCTGGCTGCACCGGGTGAAGGGTGAGATCAAGGCACAATTTCTAGTATCTTACAGTAAACATATGAAATCATTTACGATATAGCTGTATGGAAACCCTCTGGAACACCCTCCAGGGCCCCATGGGGTCCACTTTGAGAACCACCAGTCTACAGGCAACCCCCCCCCTCCAGCCCCCTCACCCTCAACCCCTGCTCCCCTTTCTCCTCGCTCTCCTTCTCTCTAACCACTCTGTAATGGTCAGATGCAGGGGCCGATACTGCAGCGGGCGTCGGGTTTCCTGAATAGACGGTGGATTGAATCGGCCTTTGTGGAGAAACTTTATATCCCTTTCCACCATTGAGTCGAAGGGTGGAGGGGGGGTGGGTGTGGGGGGAGGCGAGGAGAGAGAGAGAGACAGAAAGAGTGGGAGAGAGAGAGAGAGAGAGAGAGGGAGAGAGAGAGAGAGAGAGAGAGAGAGAGGAACTTGGCAGCTGAGAGAGGGTCCTCTGGAATGGATGAATAAGGGGGAAAGTGCAGTGGGGTTCAGCTCTTGCCGCAGGAGGACTGAATCAAGCTATAAAGCAACGGGGAATAGGGTCAACCAAATGCATGATCCCTTGGTCTAATTAGGATACCTGCAGTGGCTCTGATAGGAGGAAGAATAGGGGCCACACTAGGGGCCGCAGCTATGCCAGGGTCAGGGCTGAGTGTTAAATCTGATCATTAAGAAATGGTCAACAATTTCATTTTCATCATTTTGAAAAATCAGTGATAACCTACATAATACATGATGAAGATAAACACACAGCAGTGTTTTATCATTAAGCAGTCTAATTGTCCCACTCGTAGAAATGATGATGAGCATAAGTGAGCCTTTTAATGTTTCATGAAAATTAATACAAATTAGCAACAATCATGTCAGCTAATGAATATGAACCTTGGGGAGCAGAATTTCACCTTGTGCAGCTGTTGCAGGCTCTGCTCGAGAGCTATTTCCTCACTGAACTTGGCTGCTGCCATGCTCAGGTTCTCCCCCGCGGCCATTTTATCACAAACAAGTGATTGACAGGGTCCTGGCAGGCCCGGCGAGCCCGCATTCACCCTCTCATTACGACCAATTGGCCTTTTTCTCCCCTTTTTCCTTGCTATCGGGGGGGAAAGGTGCAGCCTTATCTCAGCGCCGCTTGATTTCCACAACAAAGGGGGGAGGTGGGGGGGCGGGGGGGGGGGCGGCGAAAAGGAAGAGAGCAGAGTGGAATGGAGCAGCAGGGAATGATAGACATTTTCTCAAATCATACAGCCGCAGCTATGTTTAGCATTATCCTGCCCTCCTCCTCCTCCAGGGAAATAAGTCTTTAAACCAGATTGTTTATGATAAGGCGTCAAATCAAATCTGGCAGCACAAACCCATAGTCTCACTGTTCCGTTATTATTTTTTTCGTACCGTTTTTTAAAATGGTTGAAGCTCCGGCAGCCAGAAGCCTGTCTGCTCTTGTTTACAGCCCTGCTCAGTCAAAGACTCTATTTAAAACACACGGTGAAAAACTTAAGGGAACACCAGCCTCTCAAGACATGCTTGTATTTGCTCAACAGTGCTCTGTCGAGAGGGGAACTCTATCATAAGTAAAACAAACATTCCCTTTCAGGAAAAATAAGCCAGGCCGCACTGGATAACTTAATCCATGCGCCCCACGTCAGCACCCCCGCCCCCCCTTCTCTCATATGAGTTCATACCAACAACACCAGCGAACATGTGTGCATCTGTCTCCCAGTCCCCATCACGTATGCAGACGTAAAGCAGGCACACATTAGATCATTAGCATTGAATCAGAGACCTAGGTTTCTGCAGCCCTGTAATCCCCTGTTTTTCATTCTTTCCCTTTTCCTCTTCTGAGCCATCCAGGTCTCTCAGTGTGTGTGTGTGTGTCTGAAGAGGGTTTTGTAAACCACTCCCCAAGTAATTGAACTGTAGGCATTACTGACGCATAGAACTAATTACAAATTTCCTTTCTCACAGTCGAGGAGAAGCAATGAATATTAATATCTGTATGATTCTACATTAAGACCTAACAAGTTTATTAGGTGCCATTCATAAAATATGCATTAAGTTTAGCCATCAATTAATTGCTCTGCTGAGATTCAAATATTGACTAATCTTTCACGCATGCTCTTTTGCACAGTATAACTTGTTCTCGACATAGACGGGCTCACTGTTACGTGTGATACTCGCATAGCTTATTTTCATTAGGAGAGAATTAAGTTCTGATATTTCTCTAATGTTCTTAATAAACCTTTATGAGAGTGTAATGACACTGCCATAACATTTTCCCTAATCTAATTTTCCTTAAATATTGTATGGAACTCAATATTCTGTAGGTCAAAAATAGGTCATTCATTTGTTGATTGCAGAATAAAACTCAGAGGTACCTTTTTTTTAAACATTTTTTATGGTTGTGTCCTTTCCCCAGTGGGAGGAAGTAAGCATTATGGATGAGAAGAATATCCCCATCCGGACGTACCAGGTGTGTAACGTCATGGAACCAAACCAGAACAACTGGCTCCGCACTGACTGGATCCCCCGCGGAGGTGCCCAGCGTGTCTACATCGAGATCAAGTTCACCCTCCGAGACTGCAACAGCCTCCCGGGGGTCATGGGAACCTGCAAGGAAACCTTCAATCTTTACTACTACGAGTCCAACAATGACAAAGAGCGCTACATTCGCGAGAACCAGTTCGGCAAGATCGATACCATCGCCGCGGACGAGAGCTTCACTCAGGTGGACATCGGCGATCGCATCATGAAGCTGAACACGGAGGTGCGGGACGTGGGCGCCTTGACCCGCAAAGGTTTCTATTTGGCCTTCCAGGATGTTGGAGCGTGCATTGCGCTCGTGTCCGTCAGGGTCTTCTACAAGAAATGTCCTTTAGCGGTGCGTAACTTGGCCCAGTTTCCTGATACCATCACTGGAGCAGATACCTCCTCGCTTGTGGAAGTTCGAGGCTCGTGCGTGGATAATTCAGAGGAGAAGGAGGTTCCCAAGATGTACTGTGGAGCTGATGGAGAGTGGCTGGTGCCTATTGGGAACTGCTTGTGCAACCCTGGATACGAGGAGCGCAATGCAGAATGCCAAGGTAAAGAACTGACATTTGTCTACTGTTTTTGGGTGCCTATTTTTTGCCCCTTTCTCTATTTATACATCATTCTCTCCCTTCAAGCTTTAGCTTTCTGTACAGTATCCTACCTCTTTCATTTCCCCTCTTCCTTGTGCTCTGTCTCTTTGTCTTTATCCCCCATGCTTCGCTCTCTTTGTCCTTCCCTCTCCTCCCACCCTCGATTCACCCACCTCTCACTCTGTTGGATTTTTTTTTTCTTTTCACTCTCGCTCTCCCACTCTCTGAGTTCTTCTTTCCAGTATCTGGTTGGGTGATAGAAGCAATGATGATTGCAAATGGAGTAATTAGCAGGCCCACTGGGAGGTGTTGTGCAATGGGATGCATCCCAGAGGAATCGGTGACACTAAGGAGGAGGCTAGAGCTCCAACTGGTTCGCACTACCTCAGTGTCTTTCACCCCCACCTACTCTTTGTCTTAGTCCCGATGGGGTTCGGAGCTGGGAAGAACAGATAGACAGCTTTAGAGAACGGGAAGGAGAGAGAAAGAGTTTATCATTCCAAGCAGGTATGAGAGGAATGAAAATACACAGTTGTGAGATGGGGTTGAAATAGTGCTATTCGGTAGGGGGGAATAGCCATTTGTGGGCGATTTATTCTAGCTTCGGTTTGGCGTTATCCTATACCTGACTGTTTGATGAGGTTTTAAGGTCAGTGCAGAGTGCCTCCTTCCATATTTTTTAAATCAGGAAAATGATAGAACTGTCAGCATGTTGGTGAATACAAAAAATTGACTAGCAATGCTCATGAAACAACCTACCATCTCTGACGGTGTTTCGGCATCTTCATAGACTCCACGCTAATTTAACGTGCTTGTTTCATTGCACACTTCAGGTTGTAGTTTATGACATACAAGTGCTGTATAGGGGATAGCATTTAGTTGTATTCAGCAGCTGTTTTTGTGGAACATGTTCAGCGTTTTGCCAAGCCGAGGTGACGTTGTCAGTCGGCCAGACGAGCGCATACCAATTCTACCACCATGGTTTATTGGTACACCCCATTCGCCACCCACTACCATCACACACAAAAAGCAGAGAGCCTCAGCAGTGAGGGGTCAGAGGCTGGGCACGGATGATTAACAAGGGGACAGACCACTGCACCTCTCCTAATTTATGAGGGAGCCTTTATCTTAGACGACTAATTGCATGACAAACAGGTCTGGTGATTTAGGGGTTCCACTGGCTGCTTTGGGAAAGGGAAGGCAAAGAGGCACAAGTGTTCACAGATGGTTTTGTGTGTGCACTTTGTGTGTGTATTTGTCCCAAAAAAAACCCGTATCATTTGAGCTGCAAGAGTTCTCTTGGAATGTTGCCCATCTCTCCTGTCGCCGGGTTTAGATGTCTCAGGCCAGGTTTCTGTCCCCAGGGTCGGCTTCAAAGAAACAGAGAGAAATGGAGGGTTGAGGGAAGGAAACCAGAGGGTAGTTAGTTACAGACTTTAGGTAAATCTCGTCTGAATTGGCTTTCTATCTTGCAATTCACCATAATAAACTCTTGTTTCAAATCAGAATGAGAACCCTGATCTCATATTGTGTATCGTAACTTTGCTTTGCCTGCAACCTTGAAACAGACTCCTTATCTCTCCTCTTTAATTTAACTTGAGATAAATAGCTGTTACCCTCCTAAGAAGGCAACAAAGGATTTTGGAAAGCTTGATTTTATATGACTAATGCAGTCTTGAAGTGTCTGCCAGCCTCTGAGCTGGCAGTATTGCTTTTCAAGCCAATATATCCATTTAGTTCACATATACCTGCATCTGCTTTAGTTTGTTTAAATTTACAGTGCCAACACATCCACTTCATTCACTCGTAACTTCAAACGCACTTCTCAAAAAGCTTCTTAACATTTCACTTCAAATGAACTTCGGTTAACAAGCATAGGGCTTGATGCTTCATGGCTGCCTGAGGCGTCAGTGTGGGTCAGCTTCAGTGACTGAAGGGTTAAGAGGTGCTGGCCACTGTCAGCCTTCAAGTGCGCCGATGTGCTGGTTAATATTCCCCCGTGGGTCAGGCTTTATGGGTGAGGGGCACTGCTATATGACCATGTTAACCAAGGGACTTCGACAGGAGCTGTTTTTTAAGAGGGGGAAGGGAAGATATCTAGTCGTAGTTGTAGTGTAAGGTGTGTTTGTTTATAGTGTTTTCTGACTTTTAACTTTTAACTCATGTATGAGAGTATGTCAGCCTTTGCACCACACTATGTGGTTGATTTGATTACAAACCTTCCTCTTTAAAGGTTTTCTATGGTGCATACAAACCCAATTGTGTGTGTGCGAGTGTGTGGGTTCACAAACTTGTGTGTCTGTGCTTGTTTGTGTATGTGTGGGGTTACAAGGGCACCTTGGCCCCTGGTTCCCAGCCCAGGATGAATGGGCTGGCTCCTCCATCATTGTTTGGGGCAGCAGCAGAGCTGACTGAGACTGGCGAGGTTTCGGGGGGAAAAGAAGTTTGGGGATTTGGAGGAATGGAGGTGGGGGCTGACAAGGCACGTAGGAGTTGTATTCTCCACCCCTGGCAGGGGTCAGGGGTCATCTCTTTCTGCATCCATCTTACTGCTGTGTCTGACAGGGTCGTGTATCCAGGATTGATTAAGACGTCAGGGTTTTGACAGCTGTGGAGGCTGTGTGTGTATGTGTGTCTGTGCTCGAGGTGGGCCAAGGGTGGCCAGGGTGTACACCCTGGGCTAAAGCGAGCGGGACAGCTAGGGCACTGAGGGCTAAGGGGCCCCAGATCCTATAAGAGGGGGCTCTGTCTGTTTGCATTTGGGATCCCTTTCCCTGTTAACCACCTCCCCCTGTGCCTCTGTTGGGAAAGGGTGGGGGTCAGGGTGTCCTCTCGCTCCTCATCTGGTGAGGGGTTCCCTACTGTTGGAAAGGAGGGGTGAGAGTGTTGATGAGCCAATGGCGGTGGGTGTGGTGGTGGTGGGGGGGGGGGACCAGTGAGATGTATGTATATCATTATGAGGAAACAATCATCACAATTTGTCCCGTCAGCGAGTGAGAGACACTTTTGAGAGACAAAGTGCCCTGGCAGCAGTTTGGCTTCTGCAGAGCAATGATGTGTGTTTTATGGGAAATCTGCTGTGTCTTCAACTTGTGTTTGTTGGCGTGTGTGTGTTTGTTCATGATATAGCTTTGTTGAGGTGTGAAGGTGACAGGCGCTTTTCACACCTCAGAATGCTAGTTCATGGTTGAGCTGTAAACCAGCCCCCCCCCCCCCCCGCCCCATACAACCTATCACCACTACACTACCACTATCAATCAACACACACAAACACACTTAATGCTTACTCAAAAACAGAAAGACAGTTCACAATATGTTCAAATGGATTCCTTTTTTTTTTAGCTCTATTTTCTTCATTCATATCTTAAAAGTAACAAATAGAATTCACTTTAACTGCATTTCTGTATACCCTCAAAACCTGCTTACATGTGTGCATAACAGCTTAGGCCCCCGACCGTGATGTCATTGTGTGATCCGAGCATTTTCTCACCTGAGACCCCCCCCCCCGCCCTCTCCCTATCCACTCCCTCGTTATTCCCAGCAATCCTTGCTGAGCTGGAAAGTCTCATTTATATTGGATTAAGAGGTTTTAAGGATGAAGTTTCTCTCCCGTGCTCCGCTCATTGTGTGTTTGCGTATCTAGGTCTCCCATTCCCTCTCTCCCCCTGTTGACAGTGTTAAATATGCGCTTGGGAGCATCATTCTAAATTCACCACGTAATTATATTTAGCCCGCCGGTCCCCAATGGCTTTAAATACACAGACCTCAGTCCTTCGCTCTTCCTCTCCTGTTTTCCTCCTCTTTCTTCCTCCTCTCTCCTGTATACACACAAATGATATATTTGTATCTTCTTCCTGGCTGGTCTGGTTGCTCTATTTTTTTTGTGTGTGTGTGGTATCTGTTTTTTTTTTCTAGATTCAAGATTTAAATCTCCTGTTGCTTTACCAGCTCTTTATAAGCTTCCCCCCCTTCTTTTTTGTCTCTTTCTCCTGTCTAATCTCTCTCCATTTTTTATTGTGGAGTCTCTGTTAGTAATTTTCACCGGTTCACACTCTGTCTTTTTTTTACCCCCCCAACGGCGGTCGAGGTGGTTAGTGTTCATCAGCCTGTCTCTGGTGGCAGCAGCAGGAAGTGGGCTAAATAATGAGATTACCTTCACTGTTGGGAGGGAGGCAGCACACGGAACATCATCACCCGTCATTGTTCTCACAAACACACACATGCAGAGAGTGTGAGTGTGCATGTGAAGCCCAAATGACAAAAATCCAGGCGCATGCAGGAGAGGACGTCTTAAGTGAAACTCAGCTGCATGCACACACACATGCAAGGCCGTGCATTCATGCTCATACACACACACACACATACACGCACATGTGTAAAATAGGACATGTCACAACATCATACTCCAGCTTTAGTATGCGTTAGAACACACACACAGACACAGACACACACACACACACACACACACACACACACACACACACACACACACACACACACACACACACACTTAGAGCAGAATGGAGGTGAATGTACTCATCACTCTCCCTGCCACCAGAGAGGCTCATTTTGTGCTCCTGAATAGAGACGAGGAATCTATTACCAACGGAGAGCAGGAAAGAACAACAGAAACAGAAAGACAGGACAAAATGTCTCATGAGCAATCCTCCGCCACCCCCCTCCCCACTTCCCCCCTTCCCCTTCTCCGCTGAAATAATTGCTTAAAGCATGTTTAAAACGCTGTTCTCGCTCGGCTCAAATGATAGAGGGGGAAAAAAAGTCCACCCAACACACACAACACAAATCCTCCCTTGACTGGTTGGAGGAGGAGGAGGAGGAGGAGGTCTGTGGTGGTAATTCAGCCGTCATTAGCTGAGGTGCTGAAATGTTTTTCCTGTTTGGGCTGCCGTCCTGCCCCGTCGTTTGTTCCTTTCGCAGTTCTTGACACTCATCACCCCCTCTCTCTCTCTCTTACTGCGCTCGGTGTCCCATTTAGGGCAGGAAGCCACCGGTGATCGAGCATGACCCGGGCTGATGGCCGTAGTGCTCCCACTGCGCCAGCTCCAGCTACAGAGCCTATGAATAAGCGGCCAAGAATACCCATCTTTAAGTCATTTAACTCTCATTGAGTTCTAAAAAGCTCATTTTTTCCGATGAAAATCATATTCCTTTTTAGGACATTTCTGGATAGATGTTATTTCTCCCGCCTCATTTCAAGTAACTGACGCAAAGAGAGAAACTACATTTGAAACAAGTGGGATTTTCTTAGCCTCAATTGTATTGTGGAAAGTACAATTTTAATACCTAATATGATACATAATGGTATGTTAAGATGTGAAATTGCCAAATCTGCCCACTAAAATGCTACCATAGCAGACACAGTGTGTAGAGCAAATGAGGTACTGCTTTGATTTGAGCTTTAGTGCAAATATGATCTTCATGGTCTCAGGATTTGTTTAGATTTTTGTAGTTAAATAGCAACAGGTGTCATTTAACATCTCGAAACATGGCTGATTTATAACCCGAATGGGCAAAATAGGCCCAAACTGATTAGTAGTCTTTAAAAAAATACGTTTAAATCAAGCTCTGTTCTACATAGCAGCTTTTATTTATCCAAAAAGTGACAAAATATAGTCAGAGATGTTAGTCTAGATCTTTGATTGTGCTCTTGATGTGCATTTTTGTCCTCCAGTGGTGCAATGCACAAAGAAAATGTAAAAGATACAGAGGTGGAAACAATTAAAGCAAAACAAAATAAGTAAAAAAAATGAAATATTTAATCAGAATTGGATGACTTCATAAACTTGGCAGAGCTTTTTAAAGTTGCAGTCATCCATCTGTGAATGTTCTTGTATCATTTCCTGTTAAATTCACCAATTGCCAAAATATATATACTTATACTTTGCAAATTAGTACATATTGTATATTTATCAATGGCCTATAATTGACAGATAATGTGGACTTAGGGTAGTTTACATGGTTGGCAGCTGGCGTCAACGACTTACTCTATATGCTGTGAAAATGTCAGAATGGGGTTTAAAAGGATGATACAATTTATCCTCCTCTCCTCTCCTCTCGTCTCTCCTCTCCTCTCCCTCATCTTTTTGAAAAGCATCCCCTCTTTGAAGCCCGCGATGGGAAGAGGGAGCGATTAAAGCAGTCAGCAAGCAAATTAGCATGTCAAAAGGCCCTGAATCAATACCCCAGCTCTCTACCAACACGACCCTGCAGTCCTTTCACCCCCCTTCTCTTTTTCTCTCTCTCCCTCTCTATCCTTCCCCGCCGTTCCCCCCATTCCTCCGGCTGTTCCCCTTCTTCTCCCTCCATTTTCTCCTGCACTCCTGCACACTCTCCCTCTTGCTCTCTTGCCCCTCTCTTTCTCTTCAGCTCACTTAAAATGTCCCCCCCCCCCCCCTTTCCTCCAAAAACCCCTGTTTACTCCCTCAGCTGATAGACGGAGAGTAGCGAGAGGGGAGGGGGCGATGGAGGGGGTTTGTAAAGAGAGTTGGACGGATGTATAGGCAGAGAAAGACGAGCAGAAAGAGAGCGAGAGAGGGAGAGAGAGAAGTGGACAGCCATCAAGTGGGCATGGACTATTTCAGACAGAGAGAGAGAGAGAGAGGTTCTGAAAGAGAAAGAGGGCCTCTGCCACCTTCTTTGTGCTTGCAAGAGAGGCAGAATGGACCTTTCTCGCCAAGAGAGAGACAGAAAGGAGGAGATGGAGATGAGGAGGCTGTGAGGGAGGTAGAGAGAGAGAAAAAGAAACAAAAAACACGGGAGGAAGTGAAGTGGAAAGAGATTTAGTTCCAGTCTGGCAACCGTGCTTTTTCTACACTTCATCCGTCGGTTCACCATTGCACGGAAATCCCTTTGATCCTGGGCAATGTGTTACTGATCGCGAGGACTGGGTGTGTGTGCAGACAGACAGAGAGAGTGTGTGTGTGTTTGTGTGTGTGTGTGTGTCTGAGCCATTATCTGTCCTATATTTATTCTGTGCATCTGTCGCGGCAGGCATATCACATGCTGTATCATAAACTTCTATTAACGTTCCAATCGCGTTGTGTGATCTGAGCCCCGGAGACAAAAGCGGCACGACAGCGCTTCAGATGGACAGCCAACTCTCTCCCCTCAGTATCTTGACAATGGGAGGCTGATTGCAAACACCTTGAAAATGTTTTATCGCTCCCTTTTTCTCTTTCTTTCTCCCTGCTGATTTCTATCTTAAGCTCCCTCCATCCTGCCGGGCGGGGGTGATAGTAGGTGGTCTTTTCTTCCTTTTCCGTTGTCATCCTTTCTCTCCGGGGCGCAGAGTTCAGTGGCCAAATCAAAGGCTGCTCCATGGCAATCAGTTAGGGGGTTATGACAAAAAGCTTTGCAATAAAGGGCTACTCTGTAATCTGATGGGCCCTGAGACTGGACTCTGTGCCCATTTTAATGAGCTGAGATCCCCCCTTTTATAATCATGGTGGTGGAGGAAATGGCACACTGGTTCATTCTCCTTGGAAAAACACACACGCACACGCACACACACACACACACACACACACACACACACACACACACACACACACACACACACACACACACACACACACACACACACACACACACACACACACAAGCTCAGAATGTGTGATTTGTGTGTAGGAAGCAGACTGAGGAATACGTACAGGTTGTTCTGTTGCGTTGTGTGTGAAGTGGGCTGAGTTAGGTGACTTACAGTTGGAGGCTAGAGTCACAGGTAGAAAGCCATTTGACATGAGAAAACAAGTCAACTACAACTCCCAAGGTGCATTTTGGTAGGAAATATCCAATCACTGAGGTTATAATGTGCCTATGGGTGCTTTTTTATAGTGAAAGGAGGCTAAATTTGACATGTTTTGAGAACCTGATATTACATTCAACAGTTACACCCGTTCTCTTTCTGATTCTGGGTCAGTTTTGACTGAATTTAGTAACTATTGCAGTGTTTTGCTCTCAATTACAACAACAAAGTTTTTGCAAATTTGCTACCGCTCTCTTTCGTGTCTTTGACTGACTTTTTTCCCATAACAATAATGGCTGAGGTTTATGACTATTACAGTATTTAGGCCCATCTGTCATAACACACTGATGGCCATAACATAAACCTATAATGCTTTTATATGTTGAAGTTGAAGAATATGCAGAATATAAACTGTGTTACTGTAGGCAATCATTACTCATTTCTGCACAGTTCGGTACGCATCAAACAATCAAGATGTGATGTATTTTTAATGTTTTGTGGGGCTGTTTCTCCCTTCTTCCACTCTCCAAATGGGAACTGATTTTGGGAACCACTTTGAAACTCTGTTGTGCCTAAATTTGACACACAAACACGCACACAGCCTCTGTTGAAACCCCCAAACTTTGAGATCAGGTGGACAACCCCTCGCTGCGCATACATATGTATGCGCAGCGAGGGGTTGGCCACCTGTGACATGCAAAGCACATGTGTATCAAACCTGTGACATGCAAAGCACATGTGTATCAAACGCACCTCGGGGATGCCTTTGAGGTGTAACCTCTCGGCGGGAGGACCGAAATGTAATTTGGGGATGTGGAGGTCTCGCAGTTACCCGGGATCCAAAGCGGCAGATCTCCAGCCAAAGGCAGAGGTGTGTCCATGCTAGGGCACGGCTCTGGGATTAGAAACCTTGATCCTTCCTTATCCGCAGCGAGCTGTCAAATACTGCTGGAAGGGGAAGAGAGAGAGAGAGAGAGAGAGAGAGAGAGACAAAGAAAAAAAGACGCAATCCCTTGAAGCCTCACACCACGGAGGAATGTGAGGACAAGAAGAAAGAGGAGGAGAGAGGAAAACAGAGGAAAACAGATAGGATAGAGATTGAGAGAAAAGGAAGTGACAGAAATGAAACGGGGGCACAAAGGTATATCTAAGTGGAGCGGTGATGAGTGAATGTGTGCGACAGAGAGAAAGAGAGAGTGTGTGTGTGTGTAAGAAGAGAAAAAGATGAATTGACTCCTGTCTAGCGGGCCTGATAAACGGCTCGAGATGTGAAAGGTGAAGTGGGGGGGTTATGGGTACAGACGCTGATTGCTCTTTGAACAAGCCTAGTGTGGTTGTGTCACGACCTCCGGCAGCTGCGGTTGATATTACCATCAATATCACTACTTGTGTGTATCACGGAGCAGATTAACCTCACTTTGAACTGTTTTTATTTGAACTACTTTCTACTGAAGGGATAAAAAAAAGTGTTGACAGCGTTTTTTGTAGCAGGGACATTTTATTCTAGAAAAAGATGCTGCTGTTGATTTTTAAATATGTCATTTTCAGCTGCACAACTGAAATTTCACTCACCGCTTTTGTAATGGGGCGATATCTAAAAACATGGACGAATAAAACTAAAACTCTCTGCATGGCTACATAGTGCTAGAGAGTGAGGAAATACTGGATGTTTTTGTAATTTGGGGGAGTTAACACAAGCAATATGTATGTGACTTATCTCCTCTTCAAGGCGAAAAATATGTTGAATATGTGAGATATACTGGTCCTTTGTGTCTGGAGTGTAGAGATCCATTGTTCATGGTGCTAAGATAGAAAATAAAGTACGTCATGTTGAAATTTTTTGGCAGCTCTCTAAGCCAAGCGTTGAGCATCACCCTAAAGTGGTGAAAAAGAGCATAAAGATAAGGTGAGATAACAGGAAAGGACGGGAAGAGACAGTACACATAGTTGGAGTGAAAAAAAAGGCGTAGAGTCCAAAAAACACAAAACATGATCCAGAAAAACTCGCCTGGACTTCTTCCAGTGGTCCCGCACACTTACATCAAAGCTCGCCGTGCATTTGAATCCTTGAATCTCACAGCCTTTTCTTTTTCTTTTTCCGTCCCTTCCCATCATCGCCGTCCCTGTGCGTCTGTCCTCACATCAAAGCTAAAGGGCTAAAGCGTAACACATTAGCAGAGTAACCCTGTCTAAGCAGAAGCCATTAACCCTAGGCTCTTGTTACAAACCCTGCAGCCCCCCGCCCGGCCTCCCCCTGCAAGGCCAGGTTCAACTAGCCTGGGGTTAGGCAGGGCAACGCATATACTCACAAGCAAAATTTTGGGACACACACACACACACACGTACCCACACACATGTGTTGCTAACTTTGGAAGGCTCACACACATCATGCAAAGCTATACCATGTGAACAAGATCTGACACCATTTCAAGAGAGAGAGAGAGAGGTGGGGGGGGGGTATCACTTCCACAACAGCACTGACCTCAATCCTGTTTTAAGAGAGAGAGAGAGAGAGGGAGTGGGACAGTGGTATAGAGCGACTGAGGCCTGAGTGACACAAGGAGAGGTCAAAGGTTAAAGCAGTGACAGCCACAGTGGAGACCAGCAGACCGTCATCGGGCTGACATGAGCTGTTGAAGAGCTAGTGACCCAGGAAAGTTTTTATGTACACTTACTGACACACATACACACACACACACACGCAGAGAGAGTGCACATAACTGCCTGTGGACACACATAATGGAGAGTCACAATGTTCTCAGGTACACACACCCTCGCGCGCACACACATGCACAATAGAAGGTGTTTTGAGGCCCCAGACAGGCTGTCGTCTGGGAGCTACGAGTAGATTACCTAAACAAACAACCTAAAAATACCTTCCCTTTCACCCGTAAGTCGACCCTTTCTTGCCCCTCCTCGTGACCCACCGGGGGTGCTTCTGAGAAACCGACAAGGTGGATGTTAAACTTGCTCCTGAGAGCGCAGACAGCTAGATAATTAAAGTTTTGTATGTGTGTTTTTTTGGTACACATGTTGACAGATGTGAGCACTGTCAGTAAGTAAGATGGGTTTGAAAGTGTCTGATTTACTAGAAGTGTGTCCTAAACTCACTGTGACAAACTTACTATGTTAATGCATATAGTCAGTTTGTCAATTCATAATTAGCCAATCATATCTAATCATACGCAAGTTGCCACATAATCAGAAAGTAATGATTTACTTGAGTTTTAACCCTTACATACTGTTCATATTGTGACTCATATTTCATACATTCCCCATTACTCATTAATAAATGTTTGATTAATCCTTTTTGTTTAAAATATGTGTGTAAAGGGTGTTTTAACAGCTCTTAAATGTAAAAAAAATGGGTAAAATATGACCCTGAACAGTATGTAAAGGTTAAGGTATACAGTATGTCATATGACTCTATGGTGGTCATATAATGATGTCATACTCCAACTGTTCTCCAGCACCAACTGTTTACCATCTGAGGTGTCACACCTGTTGAAAGCAGGTCAGAGAGGATGACAACACTGAGAGGATTATTAAAGAAGCTGGAGCATGAACTGCATTTATCAAGTTACAGACATCATTAATCAACTTATGTACTCTTCCTTTCTACTTCCAAACCACTAAGTATCATTAACACGAGTCATTATTGTAATTAAGTGAGCCGATGGAAATACAGGCAGTGATGCATAAAAATGTCTGCGACGACGCTGTTAGAGTTGTTATTTAGTTGGTAACTGATCATTATAATTAGAGCTGAAATGATTAATCACTTAATCGATACGTGATTGATTGTTTAACTGCTTTATTTAAAGGTATCTTATCTTTGTCTTATTTGATAGTGAACTGAATATTTGTGGTTTGGTGGTGGTGGCGGGGGTGAGGAGACAATCTGATGACATCACCTTGGGTGTTCCTAACTTCTCACGGCTCACAGCTGGATCTGAAATCTAAATTTAGTTATTAGGTCTGATTTTCCTGCCTTGGTTTTAGCCTCATGTTTGGTTGGTCTGACTGCTGTGCTTGTGGGTTAAAGTTCAGTGTGATGGCTTTAAGTGAGTGTAAATATTGTGCCTAAAAGTGCGATTGCACTTGACATTGTAAGTGTTGCATTACAGGGATTGCATTGATGTGTTATGTATTTGTGCTCCAGCCCAACACGTGGTTCACCCTTGTTTACAGAATTGGATATGAGGCCCCACCGAGACTGCTTCCCTATCGCTTCCTTTTCCTCCTCACCTATTCTTAGTGTAGGTTTGTGTGTGTTCTCCTCACACATCCTCCCTTTTCCTGTACCATTCTCCTTGACTCGCCGCAAGTAGAATAGTTTAGCTCCCGTGATTGTTTTGGGTTGTGTGTCGAGTGTCCCCTCATGCAACAACATTAGCATACCCCCCCCCCCCCCCCCCCCCCCCCCCCACACACACACACACACACACACACACACCTGCCTTGCATCTTTTTGTTTTTCATAATTGAATTGAAATGAGGCTCTTTTTCATTGTAAACAATGTCAGGAAAGCATGCTAGATACACCACCCGCTCACACACACACACACACACACACACACATGCGGACACACACACATGTCCAACATGATACTTGAGCCCCTGGGGACCTTGGGGAAATTGGACCGAGACAATACGTCACCCGAGTTTGTTTACCTCACGTCGTCCCTGCTGCGCTCCTGTCCCCGTGCTTTTACAAAGCCTCTTTGCTGTCTTTGTGTGTGTGTGTGTGTTTGCATGCTTGCATGGTATTGCAAAGTGCATCTGTTAAGTCCAAAGGGCCTTTGAAGGGCTTTGCATGCATACCTGAGAGTGTGCAGGTGTACAGAGGTGTGTAAGCCACTGTTTGTGTATATATCTCAGGCTCGTTTGCCTTGAATTATAGTCTATTACACACCTGCTGTGTAAATCTTTGGTCACAAAAGGTCCTTAGTGGGTTGGCATAAATCCCGGTTTTGGGTGGAACCACCCTTTACGGACCTGGCATGGGTGCAGAAGCGGAATCTGAGTTGCCTCCACCTACTGTGGCCAAGTCAAATAGTGTTTCACCAAACAAAGATGGATCTGTTTGCCTGTTCTGTTTCTTGTTCTGTCGATCTCTCTCCACTTTCTGTTATAAAGCCCCAAACTTATTCTCCTCTCCTCTCAGGTCACTGTGCCTTCCAAAAAATGTGCTCTCTCTCAGCATGGTTCATTATATGTGTTTCTTTTCCTCACATTCACTTTCAGTACCCCGTGTCTCCGCTTTTCAAGGAGTGGTCTCGTCCATTCTGAAGTGGCAGGGTGGAATACTTTAGATTTTTGCGATATAACCATTGTGCTAATATTCCTTCTTAAGGCCAGGCTGTAGGAATTGTGGAGGAAGTCGAGGCCTACGTGTCAATAAGAACGTGGGGACCTTGGTACGCAGGAAGTCTTCAGAACAATATTTCAGTTTCTTCTGTTATGCAATCCAAACAATAACTGTATAGGTGGCACCAAAATGCACTCTGAACAAAAATGGCTCTATATTGGGGCAGGAAATGGTTTGTGAGGCTTGTATAACAGCAGACACTTTCAGAAAGGTGCGATGTGGAGCTCAGAAATGTGTGCTTGTAGAAATCGTGTGAAATTCTGCCAATTAGCCAATTATTGTAGGTAGAAATCATGTAAGAAATCAGTGTAAAGGAACAGTTTGTGGTCTTTATGTACTTTCTCGCTCTCAGGGTCTAAAATTGGTTGCAATTTTCATTTTTGCAACATGTTTTTCTCATCTGTTTCTTTGGCTTGTGTTCTATCTGTCAGGTACAGACATTTTAATTAGGGCAGCATCTTGGGTGGCTCACATGATGGATCAGTGCTGCTGAAAACACAGTTATAAATCATCCGGCATTTGACAGACAAACTGCTGGCAACTCTCGCAACCCCTCCCCCCGGCACTGACCAGCGTTAGTGAAGCGGCGGTGATTGCCAGCGAGGTTAGCCGCGTGCGTTATTAACATCGTTAGCCTCGCTACCTTTTGTTCTTAGCCTTCATTAACACTAGCGAGGATGTCAGCCCAGATGTCACTACCTGACTTGTTTGGTTTTGCATCTTAAAGGATGGTACCGCTAGCAAGTGACCCCTCCCCCCCCCACCCCAGGTCAAGGTCAAGATGCGTTTCGAGTGCGTGTCATCAATCACGGTGATCAGTTTCGGTGGCCGTGTGTCCCTCATCCATCACGCTGATGGCTTTCGCTGGCCGTGTGGCTGCATGTCGCCGTCAGGGCCGGAGGTAATTAATAACCCCCGGTGACGGAATTAATGAGTTAACCTGCTCCACTCTCCTGCTGTTATAGTGACAGATGCTAACGGTCAGCAGCTAGTTATCCCTACTAATATGCCAGTGGCTCAGGTGTACGGATGAGGATGGTCTTTTATCTTTTATCATCATTGTGTGTGGCAATATCCAGCACATACATATAAGACTTTAAAACATTTTTTGGGCAGGTAGGGGATAAACAAAGCACTCTTGGAATAGTAATCGTATCTAGCAGGAGTCTCACCTGCTTTCCACAGGGAGGAAAAGAGGAATAAAAGAGATAGAATGGCAGAGGGTTATGACAGAAAATGCAGGTTGAATAGAAAGCGCTGGCTCCTCAAGTCGCAGGAGAAGGAGAGACTCTCCTTGCCCTCAGGTCCTGAAAGACGATCGCTTGGGTTTTTTTGTGGTATTTTTTGAAAGAGCTGCATTGTGAGGTTGCCTCTGACTGCTCTTCTGAGAAGTGCTCACTGTCTGTTATGACTAAAAAACAGTGACCAAGTTTTCATCACCCAAAGAAGATAAAGCGCAGCCTTGAAAGGAGGGGAAAATGCTGTAGTTTGAACACAATTGTCTTTTTTCTTTTTTCTTATAAGAGAGGCAATTGTTCTGTCTGGGCAGGCCTAGTTATTGTGTGCCGTGTGCTGGGTGTTATATTCCTGGTTTTTTTTGGAAGGCCATTGTAACGCATGTTTGCTCTCATGCTTTCGGTCCCTAGTGTATTGGATACTTTGTTGTGTAGGCTGCAGGATAGCTTGCCTATCAGGCTTTGCATGCGGGTCAGTCAAGGTGGGCTGCAGTGGGTGTGTGTGTGGGTAGATGCGGCTTTATTTAGCGGCAGTGTAGGGAACTGTTCAAAGCCTGGTGTGTGTGTGTAGATTGTTGCTACTCAGAAGCGAACTTAGCTAAATTTTACTGGGCTCGTGTGTGGGTAGCTATCATTGTATCATTAGCTTTTGTATGCTCCTATTTTTTTTTTTGCTGATGGCTGTGTCCACAGTTTTCCCCTCCCCTCACCCAGTGCAACCAATTCAGCCCGGCAGAATCCCCACCGCACAGACAAAACTACTCATTAACTCCCACAACCCTCTCCTTCCACCCTCACTGCCCCCCTTTCCTCTAAATGTGCTTTAGCTTAGAGACAACAGGGATGGGGATGGGGCGGAGGAAAGGCTGACAAAAGGGAATAAAGACTGAAGCCAGAGAGGAGGATTGAATGAGTGAAAGAGCTGCTGGGGAAGAAAAAAGGGGGGAAGAATGCGATGTCCCAGTCTATGAGGGATTCCATTTTTTTTTTGCCTTTCCAGAATAGAACAGTAAGTCACCAGTCTCTTTGTCTGCCTTTGATCTCTCAGCTCAGGGATTTGGCACCTGACAAACCCCTCTCTGTCTGAAAGGAGGCCTGCAGAGAGAAAGCCTTGCAGAATGGAAGAGAGAGATAGAGGGGCGAAAAAATAATATAAGAGTGTTCAAGAGCGACTGGGCACAGAGACAGTATAAAAAAGGTGCTATGGAAAAATTGGGTTAGACTTTTGAGAGCTATAAGAGGATATGATGAGGGCTTCTCAGCTCAGATCCCATAAAAACTAAATACATGTGTGTTCATGTGTGTCTGTATTTGCGTCTGTGTGTGTGGGTTTGCCACGGCTGGCCCGGACAGTGATAAATCCAGCAGAGTCTTAAGGGAGATTCCTCTCCGAAGCCACGGTCTCTTGGACCACCCACTACTGCGGTCTCTTTCCTCTCGCACACACACACACACACACTCACTCACACTCCTAATAGGAAGCAAATTCCCCAGCTTTACTTGGATATCGACCTTTCTCTTCCCTTCGCTGTTCCTTTCTGCGGGGCAGAGGCTGCTATATACAACCCTTCGCATGTTGACATCACATTTTCAAACACAATTTCTGAAATTTAGAGTTTTAAAAACCGCAGATGAAGATGCCAAAGCACTTTGGATGGCAAATAGGGGATTTTAAGTTGTGCAAAAGAATTCTGGGATGGCCCATGGGGGGGAAGGAGGGGGGCTCTTGGGGTCAGTACGGGACGGCTTAATAATTGACGAGCGAAAAACTCATCAAGTGTGCACAGTTTGAGGTAGCCTGCTCTTAAACTATGTCTCTTTTAAAGAGGCTCAGGCCCAAAGGCTGTGAAGCATGGGACTCAATTAACTCTCCCTCTAGCTTTTAGCAAAGAGGCATCTTCTCAAACAGCTGCTTGACCCCATTCTCAACTCTGAACACTTTCCTGGTCAGCGCACATGTACAAACCCTAATGGTAACCTTGTGTTTTGTCACCTGAAGCAGTCACAACCCCTTAAACAATACCTCACAAAATCCCAGTGTCCTTCTATCTCTAGCGAGGAGACTTAAGGATGATGAAAGATGGCTTGAAAGATAGAGAGATAACACAAAGTGCCTGACGACTAATCTCTCCCTTCTTTTTGTTTTGCAACTGTGAAGAAAAGAAACGGGGGTGGGAGGGGGGGTTCACGCACCCCTGCAGGCTACGATCAAATAGGCCTTTAGCTTAGCGTTAGCGAGTGAAGCGGCAGGGATTTAGCCCTGATTGAGTGGGAACGGGGGCAAAGAATAGCTCAGCAGGTAGCAGCTAGCCCGTATGAGAGGCCTTCTGAGAAATAATTTATACCTGGTCTCACACACAGCATCATAATCTCACATATACACTACCCCAGAAAAGTTTTAACAAAATAGATGTCATTTCCTGTATTTTGGTGCCTTTTAACAGGTCTTTTGACACTTCTGACTATACTGTGAGTAAATGATGGATAGATTTTGTAATTACATCCAGATGTTGTGTTTGGCCCACACAGCTGTGACAAATGGATTCATTAAATAATTAGAGTGATATACAGGTGAGATAGTCATTTGCAAATTCAGATTTTTTTGGGTGGTCTATGGCTTTACAAATAAATGACAATGAATTTAAGGGTCCATTGTTGATTTACAGTTTGAAAGTGAGCATAGCATAAGATGGTTCACCTGGGAACAGTATGATATTAAGTTATCACATTTTCAAATAAGTGATGCTCTCTTGACTTTATTGGTCTTACAGGACACCTTGACTGAAGTGTTTAACATTCAATATTCCCATTGACAAATTATTCTTAACTGTCAAATCTCTTTCATTACTAACTTCAGCAAAGGCTCTGTCTGCACTGTCTCTGCATCCTGCACCTGCCTCTGACTCACTCTCATGCACCTAGATGTCAGGAGAGGTGGTGGAGTGATAATTATTCAGTGAGCAGTATCTATTCTTTCATGTTTATAATCAGAACAAACAACGGAGTATAGTAGTGTGTGAGAAAGTATAGTGTTGTTTGTGTATGAGTATAGTAGTGTATATGTGAGATTATGATGCTGTGTGTGAGACCACGTATGAATTATTTCTCAAGGGGCCTCTCATAAGCCCGGCTCGGTTAACGCCACGCTACGCTAATCCAGCTGCTGGAGAGGAGAAGGCTGAGGGGCAAAGAGCCTGACTTTATTACGCCTCAGAGAGAGGGATTTCCCGGTATTTTAGGGAGTTTGTGGATTTCCTCTGCTGTTTGTACGTGTGAGCATGTCCAATGGGTGTTGGAATGTGTGTTTTCATTTGAGGACGGACTTCCTCCTATTGCGGTGTATGTAGAGAGGTACTGATTTGATTTCTAGTGTGGTGAACACATGTGGGAGTTTGTTTATGTGACTGTTCTTTTGTATGTAGGGATCCCTGATGTATTTATGACTTTGGCATTGCAATCCACTCTTTTGAAATGCACTTTTTAGATCTGGGTTGTGTGTATGCGCATGTGAGGACAGCAAGCCTGTGTGTGTGTGTGTGTGTGCGTGCGTGTGTGTGCATATGTGTGCAGGGGGGATTGCTTTACCCTTGCAGGCTATAAGTGTGTAATTATCTGATTTATATTGGGTATGAATTTACCCATCTGTCTCCAGTGGGTCTTCTTACATCATAACAAGACAGAGAGACACACACACACACACACACACACACACACACACACACACACACACACACACACACACACACACACACACACACACACACACACACACACACACACACACACGCACATATCCCACTCTACCACATCCCAAACCACGACCCTCCGGTCTCAATACCATTCGCCGCCCACTGCCGAGCACACGGCTGCCTCACTGACTGACAGGTTATTCGGTCCAATCGGTGTTGTGCTTGTCTACGCCGCACCTCTTAGAGAATTGTTCTTTTGTCCTCCTCTTCTGGTTCAGCGCTCAGGGGGTGAAATATAACCCCACCAGGTTTCCCCGAACCATTATAGAAACGGATAGACGGATGGAGAAACTCCTTGAAAGATGAGACATCCAATCAAACTGTCACTCAAGTGAAAGGCGAGCACAGTCGCCAAAAGTAAGAAAAGTGTCACTTAGGTTACCATTTGAGACGGAAGTATGTGTGTGTGTGTGTGTGTGTGTGTGTAGGTGTATGTGTGTTAGAGTGAAAACAGGCCTGTGAGAGATCCCAGAGCTCCTGATGTGCCAAGCGTGGTGGCATTTGTTTGTTAAATGGTCCGAAATGCCAACGTCTCCGGTTTCAATGCGACTCCAAGTCTCGCCAAATAGAGCATAACTTAAAATTGTGAGAAAGACATGAGGTAGTTATTTGATCTTCTCTTCTTTAGTCAGAGGAAATAGTGTCCTTTACTCCTGTTCTGTTGTTTTTGATAATGGGACCCAGGTTTGTGAGAAAGGAGAGAGGGGAGAAAGCATTGAAGATGGAAAATAAAGACAAAGAGAGGAAGTAATGGCAAGAGAAGTAGAAGCCTCTGGGCAACATATTGTTTTCCTGTTGATAATTGGGGGAAAATGGGCAAGATCACAGCATTTCTTCCTCTCGTCCTTTGGAAAATAAATATTTGATGTCAAGTACAACGCCATGACAACGTCCACTCATTGCTAAATGTCCTTTGTGATACACTATGGCCATATAAAGCTTTCAGATAGAATTCTGTAGAGTTTTAGCTGCTTGGCTCTACGGATGGCATTTTCTGTCTGTCCACCACTTTGGTCGAGACAGAAATATCGCAACAGCAATTGGATCGCTTCATACATTCATGTTGTTTGAATCCTACTGACTTTGGTGACACCAAAGTTCTGTATTTTCCTCTTGCACCTTGACATTTTTCTTTCAGGGTGAAATGTCTCGACTCGATTGCCATGAAATTTCCATTAAGCACCATTATCAAATGGCGCTCTCACTTGCAATACCTGCAAGTACCTACCTATATTACACCTGCTAAACATTAACCAAAAGTAAGACTGAATGCTCCTGAAAATGTCATATGGTGTAACCACAATAGAAGTATGAATATTAAATATTATATTCACCTACAGTATATTTAAGTGTACAAATAATTATTTAATTTTAAAAAAATGTAAATGGTTCCTGATTGACATGATTTCCCAGATTAAATGTCATATTTAAAACAATTGTATTCCATTACCTTTATTTAATATACAAAGTTATAATGTAAGATCATGCCAAACTAGTTGATATGGTTTTTTATTGAGAATTTAGTGTTTTTAAGCAAGTTGAATTATTTGGTACAAAGTTTTTATGGTTACACCACTTAGACATGTTTGCCATAATCCTCTAATAACCACATGGACACAAAAAACGAATCAACTCAAAGTCTCGCTATGCTTAAATAAAGCCTTGGTGTAGATCCGTCCTTTTCATGATGACATCACATCTAACGGAACCTTTTCCCCCTTTCTATGTGCTTGTTCTCTTTCAGCCTGCAAGATTGGTTACTACCGTGCTTTGGCCACCGATGGCGCCTGCTCCAAGTGTCCGCTCCACAGCTACTCCGTCAGGGAGGGCTCCACCTCCTGCGTCTGCGATAAAGGATACTTCCGATCCGAAACAGACCCAGCATCCATGCCCTGCACCCGTAAGTACACCTATATGTAGTAATGCATAGGGATACACAACATACAGTAGACACTACACACACACATGCACACACAGAGTGATTGCCTTTGCCTTAACATGGTCATGGATTCTCTCTCTCTCTCTCTCTGCTATCTGTCTCATATAATGTCAACCTCAATTACCCCCTCGCACAGAGAGACTTTTCCACACACACATAAAGCAGCCATGTGCTGGTTTAATAGGTGTCTTTTGATTCCAGGTGGTACTTAGTGATCAGTCATGGTGACAGAGAACTAATGAGGGTATAAACCGCCACATCTCAGATTCAGCCTTCCACAGAGAACCTGCAAAACAGCAGAGGAGGGGTGAGAACGATAAAGACAAACAGAGATTGAAAAACGCTAGCGGTGATGCGGCGAGGTGAGGAAAAAGGTGGAAAAACAGGGGGTAGGTGGAAAGCTGCAGATGTATGCGGAGAATGTTTAAGATGCAGCGATAAGAAAGAGGGGTTAAAGTGGCGAGGAGTGAGAAAGAAGAACACAGGAAGGCACGGAGCTAAAGGAAGATATTCAGTGTTTTATTTCTCAGTGTGCGTCTCCACTTTCCATCCGGCATGAGTCAAACTCTGGTGAATCTGATTCTTCCACCCTCCCCGGCTCAACATGACTATCATAACAAATATTGTTAACAATCCAGCTGCCTACCTCTTCCTTTTTTTAGCCCTCATTCTCTTTCTGAGTCACAGCACTGGATAAATAACCACCAGCAGAGAACAAAAAGAAGAAAAAAAAACCTACACAACACCTAAAAGTGCTACACTCTCATTTCCCAGGAAATCAAAGCAATCATGTGACAGACGTTTGTGTATGAACGAGTGTGTGTCATAAAGCAATCTGAACAACCAAAACATCTGTTAAGCCGCTGAGCTCATAGTTGGCTCGCCATTTGGCTCCGACGGTCTGTCAAGTTCCTGCGGATTCATCACTCAGCTAAACAGTTTATTGAATCAGACGAGCAGCCCAACACCCCCCGGCCTAACACTTAAACAACAGAACTGAGCGGCCTCTAATTATTCCCCTGATTTACGGTATCTATGCAGGATTATAAACAATGCTCTGTTGTGGAATCATTTCACAATAAGAGCATACGGGTAAATGTTCCACTTGAGGAACATTAAAATCTGCGAGAGCCTCGATTGTTAAATGTTGGCTATGTCTCAGGTGCTAAGCGCTGACTGCGCGGCTACTTTTTCTTTCACTTTTTCTCTGAACCAAAAAGCTATTAAGAATCTGCTTTAAGTCATTGGGCTTAGTCATTTAAACTGGCAATAGAACAAAGCAAAGTAGATAGTTTGTGTGTGTGAAAATGTCCAGCAACATGATGGAAAACTCAAAATGTTAAGACCCAGTGAAATGAAAATGACTTTTCCTCACTTTTAATCCTCTATCCTTGTGTTAATTACTAATTTATCTCTCATTATACGCCAAATATACATCATAAAATCTGTATTTTTACATCATAACGTCTTTTCCCTTCCTGTAAAATCTACTCAGAGGCATTTACCAAAGTTCACAGAGTCAATGACTTTGCGCTAGTAGCTGGCCACACCGGACAAATAAAACCACACCTCACTATCTGTGAGTCATAGTAGCTAACAGAGCACTGTGGAGAGAGATAGGAAGAGATGTGTGTGTTTTTATTTCCAGTGGCTGAGCTCTAATTCACTGGAAATCAATCTATCAATCTTTGTTATCTTAAATGAATATTGTCTATCACATTACAAGAAAAATAAATAAATAAAAGATTTCTTATTCTGGATCACCACTGAAAGATCTGACGATTCTGTTTAATGAATCAGCAGAGTGCTTAATATTTGATGATTCCAGCTTTTTGAATGTACGAATGAATGCCTTCGGATTTTACACCGTGATGTCATTTGTTGGCTTTAGTTTTGGGCCCTTGGAAATTGCACTCGACATATTATATACAGCTTATGATGCTTTACAAACCCAAATGATTAATCAATTAATTAAGAAAATAATCTGCAGTTTCACAAATAATTCAAATTAATTGTTTATTTGTGGTGTTCTTAACCACTAAATTGGGCTCATCATTTTTTATTATGAACCAAATACTGTATGCCTGACTAGGATCATACTAGTGTAAAAAGGTTTGAGGACACTTCTCAGCATTGCTTTCATCAAGCAAAGTCATCCATGGTGTTGAGCTCAGACAGTGCATACTGTAATAGATTATTAAAGAGAAAATAAAAACACAAACAAGCTGCTGATTATGGTAACTTTTATTTTAAAATTAAATCATGAGCCCTATCACTAAGTCACCCTCCTCCTCCTCCTCCTCCTCCCTTCTTACTGGTGTGTCCGAGCATTTATATATTGAGTTACACACCCTCGTTTAATGGATGAGTTGGGACATCGCCCCCATTGTCTTGTTAGTCAGTATGGCATTTGACTACGGCTGCTGCAAGCAACAGCTGTCAAAGCTCATTACTTGGCTGTTTTTTTAATAGGATCCTGCATTGCGATGTCTGCTACGTTCCTAACTCCACTGTTAGGAACTCCACATCAGCGGGACTCTCTCAGGGACCTTTGCCCCACCTCGTCAGTCGGTCAACATTTGATCTCTGAACCCTCACCCTGTCTGTCGTCTGCTGTTTTCCTTTCCTCGTGCGTTTTTTTCCCTCTTTTTTTAAACTTCTCACCCACATGTTAGAGCTCTGTAATTACAGCTGTCACTCACGCATCCGTCCTCATCCACATTTTTTTCACTCTTTCTCTCTCTCTTTTTCTCAAAACACTCAGAGTCACGAACAAGGCAAATGAAAAAACCCCTCTTAAAGTAATTTCCCAGTTTGCCTTGCTGAAGGTCAGTCCGGGAAAGAGCCAGCATCTCTGGTAATTGGGGTGCATGTCTGTATGTGTGTGCGTGTGCGTGTGTGTGTGTGGATAATTGAAAAGTCCGCCCCCCCCTCCCCAATAGCTCGGGGTCTACTGATGCAAGATGATGATTAAAACTGGATGTTGTGTAATTTCGTCATTGTGCGACTGTTTATGTGCAGGCCTGGTTCTCCTCCTGTTTCCTATCTGTCAGCGCCTTTTCCTGCATCTCTGCTCATTGCCTCCTCTTTGTTCTTTTGATCGGCGGGTAATGTGTAATACATTTGGTCGGAATGCTCGCTCTACAGATTAGACTCAAGAAACAATCCAAAATGTTTGCCTCCAACACATTAGATCGACCTGCCTGAGGAACCTGGCAGGATAAATGGATTACTTTTTCTTTTCTTTTTTACTTTTGGGTTTCAGGGTTTCCTGATTTGCTTCTCGCTTTTATGTTGGTTTTTTTTTTTTAAAACTTCCTTCTAAAGAATTTGAGTACCTTTGCTTAGAAAAATGCCACAAAGATGAAGGTTTCTCTTTATTCCTCTTCATTTTTGTCTCTTGCCATTTTTCTGTCTATACAGTTTATAGAGAGATATTTATATTAATAACAACATTCAACAGGTAGAATACCTCTCATAACCAATCAAAACACATTCTGGATAAAATAAGCAATAGTAGCTATGCATGCACATGTGCAGGGTTGGGAAGGTTACTTTGGAAATGTAATAGGTTACAGATTACTAGTTACTCTATTTAAAATGTAATAAGTAATGTAACTATTTCAAATACTAAATCAAAGTAATGTAACTTACATTTGATTACTTTTTGATTACTTCTCTCTGTTAAGGTAAGTGTTCCCATTAAGCACCAAAATCTAAGTTCAGATGTTTTTCATGGATGCTGACATGATTTATAAGGGAGATCATTTCTTATAAAGCAAGATGAAAATGTATTCATTAGTTCATGTAGATTTTGGAGTATAAAATAAAAATATTTTTTACAGTAACTGTAACAGATTACACTTACATTTATTTTGTATTTAAATTACGTAATGCCGTTACATGTAACTAGTTACCCAACGATGCACATGGTTGTGTAAAAATACACACACACATACCATGCACAGTGCGGTAATGAGGACCAGGGACCGACACCCGTGGGAGCTGGTTGCTCCACTGTGCTCAGGTTAAAGAAGGGGTGTTCTCCTTTCCTCTTTTTTTAGGTTTCTGTTGGCCCTTGATTCGTTTCTCAGATTTGTACTCCAGTTTTCTTAGTGGCGATTTGGTGGAGAGGAAGAGGGAGGGATGGAGGGATGGAGGGATGGAGGGAGGAATGAACGCAGAGCGGAGAGGGC
This sequence comes from Scomber scombrus, assembly GCF_963691925.1. Lineage (NCBI taxonomy): Eukaryota > Metazoa > Chordata > Actinopteri > Scombriformes > Scombridae > Scomber > Scomber scombrus. Next base: position 6,157,009 of record NC_084974.1, read on the forward strand.
TTGAGGGGGGCATTGAATAAATCCCAGCCGGATGGTAATAGCGGGCTCGATGCTCCAGCTAATTTAGTCTGCTCTCCACCTTGGCCCTGCACAACACTCGCCTAACAATTACTGATAGAAAGAGACAGGAAGAAAGAGGGATAGAGGAGGAGAGAAGGTGGAGGAGGAGGAAGGGAGGGGGGGTGGGAGCAGAGTAAAAAAAATGAGAGACAGATTAAAGCGGGCGAGATGGAAGCGAAGGAGCAACAGGAAAGAAAGAAACAAGGCTCTGAGCAAATTGCGAGGCCATAAACGAACAGAAAAGGAGAGGAAGAAAAAAAAATCCATCTTTTTTAGCTTAAACTTTCTTCAGGAGAAACTTTGTCTCCCTCTGGATTCCACCCATAAGGAGAGGGAATTTTAAGACTATGTTGAGCTAACGTCGTATGAAAGTTGAGTTAGCATTACGTTCCCATCTCCGTCACCCACCACCACTACTCTCTCTCTCTCTCTCAGGATTAATTACTGGGTGTCAGTCACAGCCGACGGCTCTCCCACGCTCCCTTGCTCCCACTGGTGCATTCTGGGAGAGCGACAGGTACAAGCAAAGGTAGTTTTTTGTGTGTGAGGAATGTCAGAGGGGAATGCTGACACGTGGTGGAATGCGTTTAAGACTTTATACAGTCGTAAAGTAAGTGCCGGTGCAGCACTCGTCATAGCAACATACAAACATACATATACATATAGAGACCCAAGGCCTTTAAGTGAGAGGTAACAAATCTCTTTTATTGGGAGGAATTTTGGTTCATCTTTCTATTCTTGTGAGGACAAGAACAGTCACATTCTCACAAGCTGACCTGAAACATTAATATTACTTTTATCCTGCTTGGTTTATGCCTTTAAAGTCTAGATAACACCTTAATAATAGCCTATTACTATGTGCTTTATACAGCACACTAGTATATAGTAAAGAGTATAGAAAGAAAGTAGAGGTTAGTTGAACCTAACATACTGACAAAGGCCTATTACAGTGACGGTTGGGTGTTGGCACCTTAATTTAGAAACCCCATCTGTAACTTGTTCCCATTGTCTGAGAAGCGGACCGAGGGAATGAGGTGAAAGAGCGAGAGAGGAAAAGCGGGTGAGGAGGAGAAAAAGTGGGGGGCAAGAGAGGGAGTCAGCGCTTTATCATCATTTTTAATGAGAATTTATTAATAGGTTTTCATGGAAGGGCTGGGAATGGTAGAGGAAATCTGCTGGAGTGATGCTAATATTAACACCCGGCGTGCGTACTCTGCATCCTTTTATTACACTGTTTCACACACACAGATTGTGACTTAGGCTGTTAGTGACCCTCGAGGTCGTTTTTCAGTTAAAGGGACACCCCCTCCTCACCCACTGCCCGTCCTTTTCTGTCCCCCCCTCCCTCCCTCTCCCCTCCCTCCATCCATCCAGACTCGCTCCTTCCATACTAATCAGCAGCTTTTTTTCTGCTTCCAAGATGAACAGACGGTGTTTGTCCTTCTCCTCTCCTCTCCATCTCCCACATCTAAGTCTCCGTTTTACCCCCACAGCGTTTACCCGTTCGCCGCTATCCGCCAGGCTACACAATGCTGACAACATGCGAGTCAGGTCCACACACATCATGGGTAAAACCTGCGCTTAAAAAGCTCAGTTGTGCACACACACACACACTCCTACACAGTGTCCCCCTCTGCTGCTCTCTGTGTCTCTTTGAAATCACTCATTGCCACTCTGCTCCTCCAAAAATAACACTGATAATTAATTTCCGTTGTGAGATGATTCGTCCGTGGACTGACTAGCTTTCATATTTCACCCTGTATCGACCCCCCCTTCCTCCTCCTCCCAGCCCACTCGCGTGCGCTTCATTAGTCAGAAGGGGAAAGAGGGGGAGAGAGAGAAAGAGAGAGAGAGAGAGCGGGAGATACGGAGAAAACAGAGACAAGGAGCGAGAGAGAGGGAGAGTTAAGTCAATTACCGCCGCTTATGTTTGAAAGCGACGCAAAAAAACACATTAATTACAATAGAGCTGACATGCAAATTGGGATTGATGAGCAGGGGAGTTTGTGTCACATCGGTGGAGAGCTGCTCCCATAAAAAGCTACAGCGGGCAGGCCTTACATCAAAGCAAGAACTTAATAACAGGGTCCAAAGCAAACTTTGTCTAAAAGTTATTGAGTGAGTGCCATAAAGTCCCACTGTTAGCAGCGGGGGTTCAGGCACTTTGCCACCTCCAGCTGATTCGACATATGAATGGGAAAGAAATCTGCTGGCCTATTGGATTTCACTTAAGGTGCCGAATTAATTGAGGTGAAATTGGATCCTCCCTCGCTGTAATGTACAGGACATTAAAAAGGAATTCAAGAAGCCTCAGCTCTCAATAAAGGGATAACAATTACAGGTCCACATCTTTGTTATATGTATGCATGGAAAGAATCAATTACTAGACCCATTGAAGCAGTCACCAGAAGGTAGTAGTATTGATAATAGTGCAATCATGTTCTATTCATGCTCTTAAAATTGATTTATGTGGTGTCCATCTCAACAGGAATGCTTTTACCTGCTCGGTGCTGTTAATACTGACCACCGCTCTTTCCTTTTTTCTTCCACCTATGTAGGACCTCCGACGGCACCGCTCCACCTCATCTCCAACGTGAACGAGACCTCCGTAAACCTGGAGTGGAGCCCGCCCCGGAGCTCGGGAGGACGCCAGGACCTGACGTACAACGTGGTGTGTAAGCGCTGCGGGCCCGACGGCCAGCGCTGTCAACCCTGCGGTAACGGCATCCACTTCAGCCCCCAGCAACTGAGTCTGAAAGGAACCAGGGTGTCTATCAACGAGCTGCAGGCCCACACCAACTACACCTTCGAGGTGTGGGCGGTCAACGGAGTGTCGCCTCAGAGCCCCGGGCCGGAACAGGCCGTGTCGGTGACCGTCACCACCAACCAGGCCGGTAAGATGATCGGACGTGTTAGGATTCAGTTGGTGGGGGAAGTGTTAACAGTTGTATTAAAGGGATTGAATGATAAGGACTTTTGAAAGGCGATACTTTGGACATCTTTGAACTCAAGTGCGGCTTCAGTTAGCTAATGTTTCTTACAAGAATTCACAAGGCAGTCAAAATGTAGATTGGTTGAGGTTAAAAGGCTTCACATAGGCAACCACTGTAGTATGGATTCATTCAACGATAAATTAGTGCTTGTCAATCAGATTAGAAATGTTCAACACTAACTGGCCCAATTTATTGACATACTAATATATGTTTCCACTCCACTGACCATTCTGTAAGAGTCAGTGACTCATTGTAAAGTACAGCTGTTTTATCCACAAATTATAAAAACATAAATCAGTACATACAGTAGGTTTTGGAAGCATTGGAACACAGCTATATGTGTTTTAACCAATACTTCCATGACCCTATATATATCTGTACTGTTTTGTCCTTGTATTGTAGTTTATTGTATTTTATTTTTTATTTTATTGAAATGGACCTGAAGATGTGTCCAAAATAAAGTGTCTACTTCTTCTTCTATTGGCAACCATTGTAGCTATGGTTAGGCTACCTATAGCTATGTTACTACTCACAACTTGTAGGTGAAATAAAAGATTTAACTTCAGATTAAAAGTTCATTCTCGACTTGGAAAGAGCAATTGAAAAATGCAGGTCCGGGTTTTCTATCATTTCACATGGTCTTCCTCAGGAGCTGGAACTAGAGTTGCCTTCTTGTCCTGAAATCATAGGCATTCATACTTTCATTGCCCCTGGGTGAGTACCCATCTCTACCTGAAGAAGATCATGTGATATGATCAAAAGCTCCAGAACAGTTTCTAGACTTGAAGGAAAGAGTGTATGTTCTAGAGAAGCCTGGTAGTTATATGTGCAGGCTAATGTTTGAAACAGAGTGCAGGTTTGATACATTGAATACATGGAGTACTTTTTTTGGAGGGGGTAATCTGCGTGTCAAAACATGTTTATTAAAGCTGTGAATAATTTTGGCGAAAGCTGGATGATTATAGTGCAAGATGATGGATTTATCTGCTGTGGGAATTCATTTTCTGCAATATTTCACTTGAGTTTTGCATAATTAGGCCCGAGAAGCCCAGGATGAAGATAGGGGCAACGTGCTATATTTAGCTCTCAAACTAATGAATTAGATGAGTTGTATTGATCTGTATAGGCTTCATTACACATGCTGTTGGATTGTGTGTGTGTGTGTGTGTGTGTGTGTGTGTGTGTGTGTGTGTGTGTGTGTGTTTGTCTTATAATAATATTTGAGTAGAACACACCCATGAATGCAGCCTCTCCTCCAGAGCTGGAGAAGAGCCATTTGATCCTGGGGGTGCGTCCAAAGCCTCCCGTTGTTTTGTCATTTAGCCATTTTGCAACCGGTTGTTCTGCAAATGAATTTTTACAACCCTGGCTCTTTCTCTTCATCCCCTCCCTCCCTTCTCTCCTCCTCCGCTTATAGCCGATCATTACCTTGGATCTTCTTTTACTGCTTTTGCTCTTGGGTGGCAAGCTAAGTGCCCTTTTGTGTCGTCTTTTTTATCGCTAATTTCCATCCCTGGGAAAAGCGAATATCTTGAATGGGGCATAGACTGGCAGTATAAGGAAACAGCGGCTTGATTTATCAGCCGGGGTCAGGAAGATAGAGATGAATGGATGCGCTGCCTGTGGGAGAGCTACGAGTGCTGCCAAACAGGCGTGAGCTGTAATGGAGCACACCCGGGGGGGTGCAGGATGAGGGCTCGTAATAGCATGTCAGGATGGTCACACGCAAAAAAAAAACAAAGAACTCCAAAGTGCGCACTGTCACACATGGATTCATACAAAGACATAGTTACACACACACACACACATGGAGCAATCTCCCCCTGAGGTTGCTCCAGGCTAATCTGCTGACTTCAAGTGGTAAGATATAGATGATGTTGCCTTTGGCTCGTCACTGGTGCATGTTTCACAACTGTTCTTCTGGATTAGTTATATGAAGCTTGCAGCTGGAAGCTCTATTAAAGTGTGTGTATGTGTGTGTGTGTGATTGCATATGTTGCAGGACTGACTGCATGCTTGGCTAAAAGTGAGAAAATATGTTACACTGACTGTTTGTACATTCGCAGAGAGAGACTCTCAAACAATGTCCTCTATGTGTCTCCGCGTGGTGCGTGTCTCTTCTAATTTGTGTGTGTGTGTGGGTGCGTGTTAAAGAGAATAGCTCCAGACTGATTGGATTTCTTCCTGCTAATGCTCGGTAGGGGCTTTGGAAGCTCTGGTTTCAGCCGCCGGTAATCCAGCCAGTCATCTGTGGCTGTCCCTCTCTCTCTGTATCGCCTCCCCTCATCCAGACACCGTGGATTACACATTTATTATGATAGATTTATTAGGATTTATAAGTGCTGTGGAAAAGTCACCCCCGCCGCCGCCACTGCCTTCCCATAAAAGTTCAAATTTCGGCTAGAGAGTACAGTATAAAGTAGGCAGGTTGGAAGGGAGGAGCGCTTGTTTTTGTGTGAGGGGGGAGAAAAATTGGATGAAGGTGCAGTGGAGGACCACGCCAGGAGACAAAAATGAAGACACCGGTCTTGTTGATTGCATGTGCATGGATCTGTGACCAGGCATGCATTTGTGTGTGTGTGTGTGTGTGTGTGTGTGTGTTCACAAAGAGGTCAGATTCCGTGTCTCGCCATGAACAATTCCGCTGTCGTAAATCAGCCGGGGTGTAACCCTTTCACCCAGTCTGTATAAGAGAGGGGAGGGGAGAGAGGGGAGATGTCCAAGCTTTGAACTGACCCCTAGCTGTAAATGGATGTTTTTTGCCCTTTTATGGGGTCAAGCACTTTGTGTGTCTGTGTGTGTTTGTGTATGTGTGTGTGTGTGTGTGAGAAAGAGTCAGAGAGAGAGAGAGGTGTTTATGTCTCGATACAAAATACTTGGCAGGCTTAGGTGACTAAAAGTGAATTAGTGCATGAGAGAGTGTGTGTGGGCGCGTCTGTCAGCGCACATGTGTGTGAGTTTCCATCTCTCTGGCAAATCGGACGGTGGAAATGTGTTCGGGGAGATGCAAGCAGGGTTTATTGGAGGAGGAGGAGGGGGGTGGGGGGGTGAGGGGGTAGGGGTGGGAAAGGATCTTGTACGCAGGAGCCATTTTCCTCGACACCCCCTGAAAAACGGCTCCCTCCTCTGCAATTTTTCCTCGGCGGCAGGGGAAAACGAGCGACTCCAATCTGGCAAACGGGGTCTCCAATCTGGCAACCACATGTGCAATCCCAGGCCCCTGTCTCTTTTAATGTCAAACTGTAATCGAGCGCGTATTCGTGCAACTGCTCGCGCCGACCGCAGCTGCTCCTCGCAGCGCAAATACTTTGTGATGAACACGCTCGCAAAGACAAACTCGTTCACTCAACAAACCGTGTCCCACGCTGAGGCGAAAAAAACCTCACAAACGTCTGCAAAGAATTGCAGCGCGAGCCCCACTGTTTCTCCCGGGAGGCTCATTTCTCAAAGCGAACCCAGAACCTCTGCTATAGTTTTTTACTCAACATAATGTATGCATAGGTGCTGTGATTGAGTGTTTTTACTGTTTGTGTGAGATAATGGCAGAAGGTGTATGTTTTTTAGTTTTTTTTTTTGCCTGTGTGAATTTTCTATCTGTCTGTTTGTGTAATGGGGTCCTTTGTGTTGCTGTGTGTATGTGTGTGTGTATGTGTGTGTGTGTGTGTAAGCGTTACAGGCTGTGAAAGAGTTTTTTTTATTATTTTTTTGGAACGCACAATTCTGAAATGAGATCTGAATATTCATTGCGTCTAACACTTATTATTCCACCAACATTTTTTGCCCACACGTTCAGGAGGCAGTAAGACATTACATATCTGCCCCACATATTACTACAGAGGCGCCAGCTATAGTCTGTAACGTGGTCTGCCCAAATCGCAGCCTCAGGTGAAGCTTTCCTCTTGTCGGGATAGACATGTCAGGGTTAGTCTTGCATCACTTTATACACACATGCTTCCACAATATTTCAATTTTCTCTGTGTATCAGTTTTCTTTTTAGGTATTCCTTCGACTAATTTATCTTTAACAAGTCATAAAATGTGGCCTTTGATGGATCACTTATTTCGGCGTCTGTGCTGTTTTTAACCTTTACGTCTCATGTAGTGAACCTCAGAAGGGACCACTCAGAAAATCACTCATCTTTATCCTCACATTAGCCGAGGGAAAAATAAAAACGCAACAAGAGGAGCAGAACACGATTAAATCGCCATAACTGTCATCTTTGGAGGGGAAAAGATGGATGTGTGGATTACCTCGGGGGAACGAAGGCCTGTGACCCCTGTGGGGTTTTTCTTTCTGAGCCGGAGCGTCCTCGCTCAGCCTCGCGGGAGCCTTCAAATTGGCTCTCGCTGCCGGGTAAGATTGATCGGGGGGGAGGGGGGGATACAAATGGCTGCCGTCTAATTGTTTAACGGAGACGCAACACATTAGGCCAACAGGATGACACAACCTTGAGTTAATCTATTTACCGAGAGTTGTCTGCAATCCCATCCCTGTCCATCTCCATCTCTACCTCAATCCCCACCGGTTACAAACCCGCTGCCCCACTCTCTAGCCGCTTCTTCACCCCGCTGAAACTCAATCCGCTGGCCGGTGCTTAGATTCCAGGCCTGTTTGAACTCAATCCCTGGCTAAAAGCAGGGTTTTGTTAGCGTTAGCTTGGAGGCTAGGCTCCCTGGAGTCCCCGCTCAAAGTGATGAGAATGTATATAATGTCATAGATAATCCAATCATAATCGGTGGACCGTGAACCCCTCATTAATCATCCCACTGTAATTTTTTAAAAGGCAGATGGTCTGGAAGCAGTAAGGTTACAGTATCACTGAGGAGCAGAGGTCAAAGATTCACTCCTTGTGAACTTAGAAGAGCCGACGCTGTAAAGGAGACACTGCTTGGGCATCGGTGGATTTTTGAGTGCGGCTTTGTTGTGCCTCTGTCTGTAGTTGTTTGCTTCTGGATTCATTCCTCTACTTTATTCTTCCTTACACTATAACTCCTCCTGTCCAATTGTATATCTTCTCATCTGCTCCAAACTCAATCTGTACATGAGTCTTTCTCTGTTTACAACTTTATCTCCTCCTTACGCCTATGATTTTTCCCTTTTGTAGTGTCGAGAGTGCGTATGACCCAATTTTAGTGTTGTCACACTCCCTGAAGATAGAGGTTTGATTTGTGCGGCGGCGACACACTCGGAGGGAGGGGGACGAGGAGTGTAAGCCATTATCTGTGCTTTAACCTTCACATGTTAAAGGGTGGCTGAACGCAGATAGCACGGCTGCTTGAAATATGGCCTCATTATCAAGCGCGGCAGAAAGGGCTCCAAGATAAGATCAGTCGTCTGAGCTTTAATGAAAACCAATTGATTTGGTCTCTTGAAGACAAAGAAAAAGGGAAAAAAAGGCTATGGTTGAGCTCATTTTGAGCTTTCTGAGGCGGACTTTGTAGCGACGTAAGGGTGACCTGGGAAACCTTACGTGCAGAAAATGAAGTTAGACATTATTTTGCCAGCTCGTAGGAAAAGTGGCTGAGACGTTAGCGTCAGCCGAGGGGAAATTGGATCAGTTTTATAGATGCCAACCATTAGTTCAAAAATAGAGCGTTGCCATACTCTCAGCTGTGTGGCCATACAGTTCTGTAATACCTCAGATTTTGAATGGGAGCCAAGTTCAAAGACAAATGGAAGTGATTGCCTTGTGGCCTGGCCCACTGTTTGACTTTCTCAGCAGGAGCAAAGAGAGGGGGATTTAGGAGAGCAATAAAAAACAGACTTGGTGTTTCCAAGGCTGAAAATAACACAGAGGACTGGGACAAAACAGTGGACTGAAATTGTTTTTTCTTCTTTTTTATGTTTTTTTTTTTTTATGAATCTCTCTAGCTCCATCTCCAGTGTCATCCATTCAAGCAAAGGACATCACAAGACATACCATCTCACTGGCCTGGCAGCCTCCTGATAGAGCCAACGGGGTCATCCTGGAATATGAGGTCAAGTACTACGAGAAGGTGAGGGGCTTTCATGGGAGATGTCGTTTGTGCTGATAGAGCAGCAGTATAATTTGACAGGTTTTATATATATTGCAAAAACAGCTTTGGAATAAGCCAAGAAAATCATATCTGGTTTCTCTGTCTCACTATATCTTCTTCCACAGGACCAGAATGAAAGGAGCTACAGAATCATAAAAACCTCATCCAGGAATACCGACATCAAGGGTCTCACCCCCATCACCTCCTACGTTTTTCACGTGCGCGCTCGCACGGCGGCCGGCTACGGAGAATTCAGCGGCCCCTTTGAGTTCATGACCAACTCCGGTGAGTTGAGCCACGCCACCTTCGCCTCGCCTCGCTCTGATGACATCATTGAGCGGCAGAGCCAGAGAGGCTCTATGCCAGCTCTATCACGCCCCTTTCAAAATCCTGCAATGATAGGATCTTTTATGAGTTTATCTCTTTCATTTCGGAGTCATTAATCAAAAGTTGTTGTCTATAAAAGGTAAATGATATTGCTGCTCCAGAACCTGACTAGCAAAAGGAGTTCCCATGATTCAAGTTGCAATGAGTCTCAGTGGATGTGTCAGCAATAGTTCAACCTTTATGGCTTTTTAGAAGAATGATATTTTTGATATTCATAGTTGGAAACTGCTGTTGGCTACTTTGTGCATCTTGCAGGAGCCTTAAATAAGCATTCAGTGTTTCCACCAGACTTTAAAAACTCGAATATGACAACAGCAACAGCACCGTCGTGGGTGGACCGATTTCAAATCAGACGTTTCAGACTCATGCCGTGCAGCCGAAAAATGTTCAAACCCACAGAATATTAGTTTGAATTCTAGTGGAGATCCAAAAGTTTTCAAAGATATCAAACATGTCAGACTGAGGTTTGGCTAAATGTGTTTTAAATAATGTGCAGACGTTAGTCTTAGTTTCCATTTGATTGAACTGTGCAGCCATAGAAACACACAAGGTCTTGGCGCGAGCTGATACAAAATCATATTATATATATATATATATATATATATATATATATATATATATATATATAAATATTATTCTAATCAATTATATTATTAGACAGAGTTGAATAAGATGATTTTAAAGTTAAACAAAAGGGGAAAACTGCAATTATCAGGAGTTAGAATGAATTTATATAAAGGAACTAAGCAAACAAACTGCATCAGATCCATCATATCATCGGTTTTCGGCACTGACCAAACATCCAAACTTAACTCTTTACTTTTTCTTGACAGCTCAGATTTTTTACCTTCAGGAAATTATTCTGCCAAATGATATTAACAGTTTGTGGCAGATTGTGACGTAGAGGGTCACATAGATGCCCCGTAAGCACAGGTGTCCCTTTTATCATGCAGATAGAGACAGCGGCGCATGGTAATGACACGGTCAAGCACACATCCTAATGGGCTGTCATTGTCTATCAATGAAGCATGTGACAGACTTTATAGGAGGGGAATCGTAAAATGGAGGGATAGGGAACAAGGACAAACATTGTGTGTGTGCGTGTGTGTGTGTGTGTGTGGGGGGGGGGGGGGGGGGGGGACAGAGAGAGAGAGTGGAGGAGAAAGAGAGAAATGGGGAGGAAGTGGGAGGGAGGTCAATGACTTGACAAACACAGAATGTCCACTGACTCTTTCATGTGCCACGATATTGACTTTTCTCTTTCTCTTTTCTCCCTTTCTCTTTTCTCTCCTCTCCCTCTTCCTCCTCCTCCCCCCTCTTCCACAGTGCCAGCTCCCATTATTGGTGATGGGGCCAACTCCACAGTGTTACTGGTATCCGTAGTGGGCAGCGTGGTCCTCCTCCTCATCCTCATCAGCGCTTTTGTCATCAGCCGAAGGTGAGCTTCATCCCTTTTTATCCCTCCTTTTTACCTTCTGCTTTCTGTCTCCCCTGCTTTCCTCTGAGATGAGGGATGTCTTGCTTAGCACCAGGAAAAGTAGCTGTCACGAGATGGAAAACACACACACACACACACACACACACACACACACACACACACACACACGGAGCCAGACAGCTAGTGCAACTCACTCACGTCGGATGAGTGATGACTCGCCACACCGGAGACGTGATTGACAGCCCCCGACAGCTGAAGAGATGCAATCAGCGACCCCTCGCTCCCCAGTCCTCTGCATCCATCCCTTGCTCCTCGCATCCCCTGCATCCCTCTCTCTCTCTCACTCTATCTCCTGGCTGGCAGCTGTAATCCCGGCCACTGGTTATTTTCCTCCTGCTGTGCCATGCTGACCGCCGTGAAGGAACGAGAGAGAGAGACAGAGAGAGGAATAAAGGGAAAAAAGAGGGGAAGGTGGACAATGAGCTAAGTGGGGCAATGGAAAAAGGAGATAGAATACAGAGAGATAGAAGGAGGTAGACAGAGAGGCATCAGGTGGATTTGCAGTGACCCAATCTCAGGGTGTTAACCAGCGAGCAGGACAAAGCACTGTCACACAGACAGGATTACATGCAGATGGGGCTGCTTCACCTCGGGGTGTTAACCACACTCCCCCAATGTGTGTGTGCGTGCGTGTGTGTGTGTGTGTATGGGGGTAGGTGTGTACATCTGTGTGCATATCCTTATTTTTTTTTAAAGAAGTATTGCCTTCGTGTGTGCGGGCACTGGGGGGAAGGAGGGGAGTGTCAACGGTTTGTGTGTTGACACATTTGCATCTGTGTGTACGAGCCTTTAATGGCCCTTTATGTGTGTGTGTGGGTCAGTGTGTGTGTGCCTCTTTATATGGAAACCAAATCATTGTTTGCATGTGTGTATTGGTGTTGAGAATGATAGGGAGTGAAGGAGGCTGTTGATTGTGTGTGAGTGTGTGTGTGTGTGTGTGTGTGGTGTGTGTGTGTGTCCTCGCTCTCCATGCGATTGCCTCTCTCCCTCTCCAGCCAAGCAGGTGGTTGTCTCTGCCTTGTTTATATGCATGTGACGGCCACTGTCATTGTGCTGCTACAGCCATCCTGTGATTGTGGGGAGGGACTGTAATCACGTAGCCGTTTACCATCATTACAAAACCAAAGAGGAGGACAATGTCTCACACATCTGGTCATTTCCACCACTGACCCAACACATCAATATAAGCACAGGTGTCAGGCTGCCTCAGGGATTTGGAGGGAATAAGTGCATCTTCACCAGGATTGATTTAAAGCTTTTATACCCGTCTGGGCCCCCTCTGCTGTATTTTCTTGCTGTATGCTCAGTGCCCTTCAGAAACCTTCAGCATATTTTATGTTTTTTACAAGTGAAAACACGGAATACTTATCAGCACAGTGAACTTGAGGTATCAAAGGTAAAAAGTATTCATTATGCAGAATGGTTCCCTTCAGACTCTGGAATATTAATACTGATGCATTAACATGTAAGTGACATTTTAACATTGAAGTTGATCAGAAATGATCTAATTTAGACTACACTAGTTGTGTAGATGGTTCTGTCACAATGCATCTTATTGTATAAGCTCAGCAGATATTATGACATTATGGGGTAGGAATCTACAAACTAGTACCTGTAACTGTTAAATAAATATACATAAAACTGAACTGAAATTGAAGTATAAATGACCTTAAAATTGGACTTAAGTACAGTACTTGAGTCATTTTTGGCATCTGGTTTACATGTTAAAAAATCTTAAACTTTTAACCCTTTCATGCATGGATTATGATAATTATGATCATATTTTTTCCTAGGTGTTTTTATGTCTCTTTAGGCACAACGAAAAAATAAAAGTGTGGTAAACTTTCATATATCCATATCTGTCCACATCTTATCATTTAAGGAATAGTTCGACATTTTGGCAAATACGCCTTTAAGTTTCAGTTTCAGATATAACGTGCTAACTAGAGAACTTTAGATTTGCTGCTATAAGCAAACAGTGCTGGCTTTAGCTTGATATTTACTATACTGTCATTAGAGTGGTATCAGTGTCCTCATGTAACCTTTAGCCTGAAAGCAGTTAGGTCTATTTGCTTAAATTGTGCTCTATTCTTCAGCTTTTATCTACATAATTAAGAGCAAATATCTACAGTCCATATGTAAAAAATGTCAATAGGTTTGCAACCAGCTCATTTACAAAGAAAGCATGCTGTCTGTGTAATGAGCTCTGTCTAATAAATAATTATATCAAACATGAATATCAATGTCTCATCAGTAATCAGTCATTGTACTGCCTCTTCACATCATTTAATTGATGTATAAGTGGGTTTGGGAATCTTTGTTTTATGTTTTAATTAAGCTTTACTGAACTGACACTTGTTTTTTGGGATTTTTTTTTGATACAGATGCTTTTTATTCTGACACACACTCCCTGACATTTAAATGTTAAAATAAATGTAGCATTTGCTGTTGTGACTCCCAACTGACCACCCTGCTGTTTTTGCCCCCAGAAGGAGTAAGTACAGCAAGGCCAAGCAGGACTCTGACGAGGAGAAGCACTTACACCAAGGTAACCCACAGTTAACGCTACACCTACACACTATGTAATTGAAAAACATTAGCGCTGTCAGGTGTGCTCATGTGTGTGCACTCTAAACAGCAAATGAGATCCATAAAATGGTAGGGAGAAAGGGAAAAAAAACCAACAAAACAATTTTGAAGTTAATGTACTTGCATCCTAACATGCCCCAAACACCTCATTATCAAGCCATCAGCATTGTTATTTGGGTCCCGCAAAAATTTCAAACTAATGAGCTCCATCTTCATTGAAGTGAGCCGCCGTGACAAGAAAAGCATTAGAGTCGGTGCGAATCGATGTATGGAGAGAAGAAAGGAGGAGGAGGAGGAGGAGATGAGGTTCCGCAGAGGAAGGCGGTGTAGCCTGCAGCACGATGGAAATAAATAACAGATGGAGAGTACTTCGCCGGAATGAATTAACCTTCATTTTTCACTCCCTTCTTCTCCTCTCTTTCTTGCTTTTGCTCCCTTTCCTTCCAAACTTTTTCTTTCTCCTTTTATAGGAGTGAGGATATACGTTGACCCCTTCACCTACGAGGACCCCAACCAAGCCGTCCGCGAGTTCGCCAAAGAGATCGACGCCTCCTGCATCAAAATCGAAAAGGTTATCGGCATCGGTGAGGAGCCGCTATTTATTTCAGCTTATTTCACTGCATCCACTCATTCTTCATCAATTATAATAAATGCAGTGTTTTTTTCTGGAGGCTTTGCAGTTTGATGTATTCTGACATACTTTGGATAAAAGCATCGGCCTAATGGAATCATAGCATATTTAGTATTCCATTCCTTCTAATATTCTGCTGCCAGTATTTGTTTCTGGGTGATTCATGCCTGTGTTTGCACTCATGTGTTCTCAGAATAAAAACCGCCGCTTTCTCTAACAGCATTTGCCTCCAGAGAGGTCAACGGGGGAAAAAAAGAAATCAGGAGAAGCTAAATATGTTGTCCGTGCTATTCCTGTGGCCAGTGAAAAGTCATCCAATGACAAAATAATAAAGAGAAAGAATCAATATCCATTTCCTCCCTCTCTCTACTCTAGTGGGTGAAAGGAGGGAGTGGGGATGAGCGAGGGATTAGAGACCCTGATCAATGTTTAAAGTGGACCCCTTTCTAACCTGCACGCGCACACAAACACACAGGCACAAACCTTCATCTACACCACCTTTCTAGATTTGATTTATAGCCCCGTGCGCTGTGCCATCGATGGAAAGCGTTATCGTTTCTTACCTTTAAAAAAAAAACCCGATGGCCATCGTTGTGTTTCAGGGGAGTTCGGGGAGGTCTGCAGCGGCCGCCTGAAGATGCCCGGGAAGAGGGAGATCTGCGTGGCCATCAAGACGCTGAAAGCCGGCTACACCGACAAACAGAGGAGGGATTTCTTGTCCGAGGCCAGCATCATGGGCCAGTTCGACCACCCGAACATCATCCACCTAGAGGGCGTGGTCACCAAATGTACGTCTGATTTTCTACGATTTTTTTTTAAAAAGGTGCATTTTTGGTGCACAATTCCTTTGCTATTTGGGAAACCTTAAAATATTTGGGGGGGAATAAAAAATGCTGCTCGAAATCTGCTCCCACACAGACACACACACACACACACACACACACACACACACACACACACACACACACACACACACACACACACACACACACACACACACACACACACACACACACACACACACAGACTATTACGTTATAATAACACAGAAAGGACATTCATTCCTGCTGTCCCCTATAAAAAAAACAACAATAAATCATTGCAAACTACATCGGTGGTTTTGGGTGACTTTGGTGAGTGCAGGGACAAACGTATCTTTACTAGCTAGCCAAAGGTGAGTGTTTGGGGGGCTGTTGTGTGTTTTCATGCCTTTTACCTACAGCATCTAAAGATATCCAAACAGTTCCATAAACGCATTGTGTGTGTGTGTGTGTGTGTGTGTGTGTGTGGATGTCCCAGTCGGGGTATCCCCAGGTGAGCTTTGTCCAGATGGAAAGGGTCCAAGAGTTGGTGGGGAGGAGGGGAGATTGGGGGGGGGGGGGGGTCTAATGGGTACAGGAACAGGCCCTGTAGTGCGGCACCAGGCTCATTAATCATGGTGTCAGCTGTAAATGTGTTTGGGGTTAGGGAGTGATACCCTATCCCTCCTCTATCTGCTGCTGCATGGCCACAAAACACCGGCCAAATCTCCCTCCCTCTGCCCTTGGCATTCTCTCCTCTGTGTTTCTCTCCACCTTTTTACACCTTCCCCCGATGCTATTTGTCAGGATAAATTTGTGTGTGTGTATTTGTGTGTGTGTGTGTTTGAATGTCTTGTCCGCACATCAGCCTCTGTGCACCTTTGATTATATGCACGTGTGTGTGAGTGTTACCATAGCTGATGGTCGGCCACGGCTCGGGTTAGATGGATGAAGTGCCTTAATGTGTCGTGACATTACAGCCTGGCTCTATCTGTGCTAGATAACACTGTCTCTCTCACTTTTATACACATTGTGCACACACTCAGACAGATGCACACGCACACACACACACACACACTTAGCCCAGTCGGAGCTGAAAATGAACAGCAGCACAGGCAGGAATTGCTTATCACCTATCTCGCGTCCCGCCGAGGGGAATGACCTCTCAGACCTCGGTGAGACGGAGTGAGAAACACAAAGACAGAAAGAGAGAGAGAGAGAGAGAGAGAGAGAAAGGACAGATGGACAGGCGGAAGGAGAAGAAATCGGAGACGAGCAGCAGCCAGGGGAAGGTGCAAATAGAGACGCGGAGGGAAAGAGACAAGGAGGCGGTCAGGGGCTGATGGATTAGAGGAAAGACGGAGAACAACAGCGGGTACGACAGACAGAGAGAGAAAGAGAGAGAACTCAGAGGGTGGGAGAGTTACTGAACCGGAGGCTGAAAAAGAAAAAAAAGATGGAACGAGACAGGAGGAGAGAGAAGAAGCAAAAGCGGACGACCTGCGCGCCTGCGACAGGAGCCAACATGAAAGGATGGTGAGCCAAAGCAAGGAGGGCATCCGATAACTCCCACTCCACCTCCTAACACTTTGGAGAGCTTGACACAAGGTTTGGGCAAATTAGTCCTGTCAGCGGAATCTATTAAAAATCCATTATTTGAATAGCACTCCCCTCTCCATTACAATCAAGTTAAAAGGAATTCTCAATCTGGCCTCAGTTTGCTGGCATGTCCAACAGAGCCAATTAATGCTTATTAATTATGGAGAAACTCCAAATAGGCACTAAAATACATAAATGTGCAAAAATCCCACACTGAGGACTGCCTGGCTGTAGTCCACCCATCTTTGAAGCCTGTATAGACTTTATGTTTCCATCACCTAGTGTGTAATTAAAATCTAGCCTCCATTAGAGCTCAAAATCAGATGTGATGTGTTTAACGGCTCATTTACATAAAGCAAGAGTGTGCTAATTTAAGAAAGATCTGCTTTTAAGAGGCAGATCTTTGTCCGCCGCAAACCCAGAGGCCTCTGAAGAACGTTCCCCCAATATTGTCCCCCTGTTGCGTCCCCTGTTTTGTTGGCAGGTGATAATCAGCCCACTGGCGGGGCCCTTGCCCAGAGTTCACTGCCAAAGGCGGCAGGGCGTATGCAGTAAACAAGGAATTAGCATGCAAATGGGCTGGGAGGAAGAGGGTGGGGCTGGGAAGGCGAGAGTTTAAGGTCGCGGGTCAGACGCTCCCCAGACTTGATTGGGGAGCTGCCAATCATCGGCGGCCCCGGGGCAGAGGCGCGCAACAAAGGGAACAAAGATGGCTGACAAAGAGGGCCCCCGCTCTCCCTCAGCTTTAACTCCACTTCCTCTTTACGGGGGCATCGGCGTAGCGCCCCGTAATTAATGGAGTGCCAATCACGCGGCGGGTGAGGCGGTGACTGACGGCCTCTTGGCATGGCGAGAGGCCTGATGTGGAGTGGAGGAACTTCACCTTCTAGACCTCAGCTGCCAACTGCTTTGGCTCTCCGCTGCTTATGGCAATTCTGCTGGAGCACACCAGAGATTTCGCTCAGCCTCCTCTCCTCTCTCTCAAGGCCTCAGGCTTAACTCAGCACTTCTCTTCACCATGCAATAAGCTTTTAAGTCCACCTTAACTGTGCCACTTGAAATGGAACGCAAAGAACAGCGTTGTCCTCGGAGGAATTTGTGGCGGCACTTTTCGGCATGTGTTGTTGCCATGGCTGGTTAGGCACCAGCTTGCTGGCGTTTTGGGACAAAAACAAGCCACCCTCCCTTCCTTCTCCTTTCTTTTTTTTCATCTCTCTCTCTCTATCTCTTTCTCTGCCTTTCTTTCTCTTCATGCCGCGCTATCCCCCCTCATCCTAAAGGGGAGACAAAGACAGACAGAGACCCACCAGGGAATGTCCACCCTCCCTGCCGCCTGCCCCGACTCAGATAAAGACACAGACGCTTACCCAAGAGAGACGGAGAGTGGAAGACAGAGGGATGGGGTGAAAAAGGCCAGAGAGGAGTGGCAAGGATTGGTGGAGGGGGGGGCGAGTATGAGCGAGGGAGGAGAAAAAAGAAAGCAATGGGAGATAGCAGGAGAGTGACAGATGCGTGGAAAGTTGGCAGAGGAGAAAGAGGGCAAAGGGACAGTGAGCGACATAAATAGTGAGTCAGAGAGATTCTGGGTGAGTGATCGTGATGATACTTTTAGATAATGCTTCCAACGTTTGTTCATATTTGCATAAACACAAGATGGTGTGTGTGACTGTGTGTGTGTGTGTGTGTGTGTGTGTGTGTGTGTGTGTGCGCCCTGGTGTTTTGTTTCAGTGGAGATGCCTTTGCATGTGCAGTGAAAGAAAAGAGGGGACGTCAGGGCAACCGTTACACTGAGCTAATTAAATCACTACGGGACAGAGATGGATGGCCTAACACACACACACACACACACACACACACACACACACACACACACACACACACACACACACACACACTCACACACACTCACATTCCCTGGAGAACCTCCCCTGCTGTGTCGGGCTGTGATGTGCATCGTTTACCTCCATAATCATCTGCCTTTCATTCTCTCACTCTTTCTCTCTCTCTCTCTCTCTCTCTCTCTCTCTCTAGGTAAGCCAGTGATGATTATCACAGAGTACATGGAAAACGGATCCCTGGATGCATTCCTGAGGGTCAGTCATGCGTTACTGTCTGAACATACGTGTGCATGTGTGTGTTTGTGCGTGCGCGCACGCGATGCCGATCCCATCTTATCTCTGTAATGTCATCTGCTGAAATTACAAGCGTTCGTTCACAAACATTCGCCCTAATCTTTATCCTCTCCTCGATCAACTGTTTTTTTTTACGACGAGGAGGCTGTCGCAGGTTTAACCTCCGCTTTTTCAGGGTTCACTAAACTTTAGGATTTAGATGATGATTAGCTACTTTATCCTGTAAATACGCACAGTGTTAAGGTGAACTCAAGGAAATTACAACCACTTGTTGCACATTAATCGTATGCAGCTGTAAGGATGTTTTTTAGTGTTTATAATGGTTTTATGAACCACTATAACTCCTTTTATGATGCATCTATAATTGATATAACACCATAAATGGTTAATTAACATAGTTGCAATTATTTTCAATGATATGCCTTAATGAATATTGAGCACATTTATTAACAGTTGTAAACCATCAGTGAATAACAGTTAATAAAAGCTTTGTGACATAGAGTAATATCAGCATTATTTAATTAATACAAATAATTTTAAAAATGTTTAATATTAAAGAAAATGCATGTAATAGTTTGTTCATATGTGTAATCAAACAGATGTATTGTACTGTGTTATAAAGCATTGCCAAATACAATAATAACATTTTTATCATAAATGTATATATTAAAATAATTCAATCTTATCTTATAATGCAATCTTATCCCTAAAATATCCTTATATCTTCATACAGCTACATTGTGTAATAAACCATTTATTTATTTTTGTATATAATATACTTCTAATGAATGTTAAAATATGTAAATCACAATTTTTTAAAATCCAGTATGGAGCAATTTATGGCAGAAATAATGATTTATGCTTTTTTAAACATCTAAGATGCCAGTAAGACTATAACTGAATATTAATAATTCAAATAATTGAACATTTAAAAAAACGTGTTTTCTTCTTCTTCTCTGCAGAAGAACGACGGTCGCTTCACGGTGATCCAGCTGGTGGGCATCCTGCGTGGCATCGCCTCAGGCATGAAGTACCTGTCAGACATGAGCTACGTTCACCGCGACCTGGCAGCTCGCAACATCTTGGTCAACAGCAACCTGGTGTGCAAGGTGTCCGACTTCGGCATGTCCCGAGTGCTGGAGGACGACCCCGAGGCTGCGTACACCACCAGGGTGAGCGTGTGTGTCAGACTGAGTCGCCGGTCTGTCTGCGTGTCACCTTACTTGTCTGCGTTGTCAGATTGTATTAATCAGCCCATCTGTCAATTACAGGGTGGGAAAATCCCAATCCGCTGGACGGCCCCGGAGGCTATCGCTTACAGGAAGTTCACCTCGGCCAGTGACGTGTGGAGCTACGGCATCGTCATGTGGGAGGTGATGTCATACGGCGAGCGACCATACTGGGACATGAGTAATCAAGATGTAAGTCACAAGAAGACAAGCATAAATAATACACAGCTTGAATTAACTCAACGATAACTCTCAGTTGCATGTGTACTGTCAAATATGTTTAAAAGCTCATATTAACTTGGTTATATAATCAAATTGCCTGAAGGGCTGACAAACACCAGTAATATATTTCCTTTTCTCATTATACATTGAATTCACATTTTTAGTGTCACTAATGATGATAAAGAATTCAATTTATGCATAACTAAATGTGTTGCGTAGGTGCCCAAAGTAAAATGATTAAAAATTAAGTGATGGGTATAAAATGAAAGTGGGGGAACCCACCATAGCTGTAATCAAACTGCCTACAGTTTTTATTACAGTTCAACTCTCACACACACAGCGAGACTCACAGCAGCATTAATCTACTTCACAGGTGATCAAGGCCATTGATGAGGGCTATCGGCTGCCCCCGCCCATGGATTGCCCCGTTGCGCTCCACCAGCTCATGCTGGACTGCTGGCAGAGAGAGAGGGCCGACCGGCCAAAGTTTGGACAGATCGTCAACATGCTGGATAAGCTGATTCGTAACCCCAACACTCTGAAGAGGACCGGGGGAGAGACCGCTGTCAGGTGAGAGACAGAGGGACAGAGACAGACACACGTTTTCACTTACATCTATATCTAGCCACACAGATAGTTCTGTATGAAATGGATCAGGTTTTCAGATATCCATTTTAAGATTTCTGTATCCAGCTCAAAGGAACATTTGTAGTTCTCAGAGCACTTAAATGACATTCTTAAACGTCCCAGAACACAAGTTAAAGAGTTTTCATTGGAACGTGATCTGAACACACATAAACTCAAAGGCCAATGCTTTTACTGGTGATAGAATCGTGGGATATCGTGGAATTTTTAGTAGTAGAAACCTAAGCAGTAAATAAGAGAAATTTATTACAATCTTTCAAATAAAAATCTGGTAATACACACCACATTGGAGATAGGTCGCAACTTGTTTCATGTATTCCTTACATTAGTCGATGTGTATTACAAGCCAAGCTAAACCAAAAACAAACCATTTTATGTTCAATTCACACTGTTAATGGGCAAATACTGTATGTTGTCTTGGAAGCTAATGTGCATAAACACACATTTGCTCATCAGCTATACACACTAGCCCGCACTGTATACACTCTGGTTTCTACTAAATATATTATGTAGCTCTCACATCAACCCAATCACACACACATTCCTATTCTCTCTGGTTACGTTCACCCTCAAACATTATCTACAAGCAACATGTGGCTCTTTTCAGCACAAACACCCACCATAATGGATTTCTCTGCAAACTAGCGTTAATGGTGCCATACATTCAGGAATGTAGCCACTTTAACGTGGTGGGGGGGGAATTACGATGTAACGCCGAGTTAAAAACAAACATGACCCTTCAGCTCCGACACCATTACTCTCGAACAGTCCAACGTGTTAAGAATGACCTACGTGTGTTTACAGACTCAGCGCGGGCCAGCAGGAGTCTGTTCGCGTTTTAACGAGTGTGTGAGCGCACACGAGCGGGACACACACCTGCGCACGCACACACTCGCCTAATGGGAGAGGGGAGACCTTGTGGAGTAATTAGCTCCTATAGTGCGACCTATAAATGCAGCTTTTACAGGTATAAGAGGAAAGTAGAGAAAGTAGAGCGCGTGTGTCTGACTGTGTGAGGCGACGCATAATCTGTTCCACCTACTGACAAGAGACGACTAATTAAAGAGTCTGACATCTCGCTCTCGCAGTTCAACTCAACATCGTTTTTTTAAGAAGAGAGGGAACGCTAAAGAGCGTGTGAGAGCCAGAGAGTCATCAAAGCAGGACCGCCACAGACTCACCGGCCCCTGTATGTAAATGTTTCATGGCTGACGGAGCTGCTGCAACGCTCAAAGGAAAGGAAAAAGATGTGGAAAAAAGAAGTGGAGAAAAAAAGAGGAGGGAGGTAATTCTGCTGATGAATATCTGGATTTAAGAAGGAACTCCACCGTGCTGTTAAGTTCACTGAAGTATGTCTGGGCGGTGTGTTTTTCTGTAGAATGAGGATTAACTAACTGTATCAGTCACACCCAGTGGTAACCTTGTTTGACTTGGCTCCGTTTTTAGTGGCATGTACAAAACAGGGACACAAGGAAATGCAGCCTGGTGCATTTTATGGTGTTTTGTGGCTCTCTGTCCTTGCGTAAGGTGTATGTGTCATGCTCTTTTGATACCGCGGCGGAGCATCAAAGTCCGGCGTGAGGAAATTCGAATGCCCGTAATGCTGTCATTGCCGTACTTGTCATGAATCAATGGCGTTCCAGATTGTGTAACAGACCGGATCATTGCTTTTCACGCCAGAAGCACTTTATCAGACTGTAACTTTTATTATCTATTTGCACAGACAGTTGCACACACAATGGTTTGGAGCTAAAGCTTGCACGCCAGACTTGAAGTCAGTGTCAAGCACTGCCTGTGACTGCTACTTGAAGAAGTTAGAGCCTACAACACTTAAAGGTATATTGAATTAATTTTCCACTTTTCCTTTTCCTTACTTCCTTCCTTCCTCTCCTCCACCCACTAGGCCTAACACCACCCTGCTGGAGCCAGGCAGCCCCGAAGCATCCTCGGCCGTGAGCACAGTGGAGGACTGGCTGCAGGCCATCGGCATGGAGAGATACAGCGACAACTTTACTGCCGCCGGCTACAACACTCCAGAGGCTGTGGTCCACATGACACAGGAGTGAGTAGAAAGGAGAGAAGAAAGGAAGAAAGAAAGAGAAAAAAAGGATAGAGAAGATGCAAGCTAGTCAACACAGCAAAAAACTTTTTTTTATAACTTTTTGTTATAGCAAGTGAATTCTGGGAATATGGTAGTCCCACTTTTGACACCTTTAAGTGTATCAGATCACTCAATATTTTTTTTAAGACAAATATTTCAAGAAGTGAAGGATGAAAAGATAATTTATGTGTATATTTGGCTGGTTTATCCATTAAAAACATTGATTTTATTTACTTGAAAAAAATATTTCTGCTTGGTAAATTTCACTTTCATGATTCTGACTTTTCCAAGAAATATACTGGAAACCAAAAATCAATGATTTCTTTGAAATATGCTCATTTAAAGAAGACGATTGATACCAATTTCATGTCTGTACGCTTAATATGAGGCCAGAGCCTGGAGGTGTTAGATTAGCTTAGCATAAATATATCTTTGAATAGCCTACTTTTATTTTGAGGACTCTTTTTTGAAAATTGTGATTATATACTGTAATTAAAACAAAGTTAATTTTTAATTAAAGGCCTAACTCAACATTTTGGGAAATGCTCTCATTTAAAGAAGACGATTGATACAACTTTCATGCCTATACACTAAATATGAAGCTAGAGCCTGGAGGTGATGAATTAGCTTAGCTTTAGAACTAGAAGTAGACGGAGAAAGCTAACCTGGTTTTACTAGCACCTCTACATTTTACCAACTGACACATATCTTGTTTATTTAATCATACACAAGTGTAAAAACACAGTGTGTGTCTTGAGTTCCATAAATATTTCCAGCATGCAGCCTAGCTATCTTTTTTCCCAGCTTCCAATCTTAATGCTAAACTAAGCTAATCTCCTTGCCCATGGGCTCTAGCTTCATATCTAGCATACATACATGAGTGGTGTCTACTTTCTCGTATAACTAACGGCAAGAAGGGAAATGAATATGTGTAGAGAATAGCATAGAATCAATCTGTGATATATTTTGCCTACATGTGTTAAATGTGTTTCGGTCTCTGTCACTGGTCTGGAGGCCCCTATATTTTCACTTTTCACCCATTAAGATTATAGGATTAAGATTGCTGTGTTGGCAAGCTAAATTCCTTATACAGCAGTTAAACTGTCAAGTCAGTTTCCACTGTGGAAGGGTGTAAAATCCATCATGTGGATCAGGCTTTCGTGTGTTTGTTATTGTTGTCCTTGGTCCTAAATGTCTGCTTTCCCCCCTTCCTTCCAGAGACATGGCCCGCATAGGCATCTCCTCTGCAGCACACCAGAACAAGATCCTGACCAGCGTCCAGGGAATGCTGTCTCAAATGCAACAGATGCAAGGCAGAATGGTTCCCGTCTGAGAGATTTAAACAAAGAAAAAAGGAAAAGGGAGCAAAGCGACTTCGTTTCTTATGAAAAAAAAAATAACAAAAAAGATTAAATATTACAAAAAAAAGAGACAAATAAACTATGAAGAAATAGTTTACCTCATCCATGCACTTTAAATTGGATCTAAAAGAAAAGAAGACGTTGAAGAAGAAGAAAAAAAGTGGTGAAAATGGCACTTTTTAAAAATCAGACCTTTACCTTGCCCTTTTTTTTGTTTGTTGTTTTGGAGAATGGGACACTTCTGTCTGCAGCATTTATGGATAAATGGAGGGACGGCTGGAAAAGTGCTTCCGAGAGGCCAATCTGGAGTGCCTTTAATGGTCTGGAAGGAAAAGTGAGGGAGGAGGGAGGGAATCGTACCTTTCTCCCTCCTCTTGGGCAGAGTGTTGTTTCTGGAACTTTCTTTCTGGAATAGTCCGTGGAGCAGATTTTTTTGATTTCCTGTGACTGTGTTTATTGTACATGAATTGTTTCTGTGGGACTCGCAGGCCGCTCTGGCCACCATTGTTCTCTCTCAGCTGGATCTGTTTGATATCTCACAGACAAAATGGAGGATCCTAACCGTCAGATATAAACAGTGAATCTCTGAGAGGTTGAGGGTTGGATTCCGCGGGGAGATGGCGGTGCAGGGAGGGCTTATTTTGAGGAGCTTCATGTTGTGTTTTTCTGCTCAGTTCTGGCCTTGTTTTCTTCCCAGAACGCTGTATTTTGTTGCCCTCAGGACGTTACTGAGAATGTCTTTGATCTTCCAGAGGAGCCTTCCCACTCCCCTGTCTTCCCAAAAATGCCCTCCCACACCTCTGATAAACACACAATTTGGATTCTTCCATTCATCTCCCCCATCAGAATCAAAGCCCCCCCTCTCCTCTCGCCCACCCTCCTGCAGCACCTATCACCTCTTCCTCACCACTTTTTGATGGACAGCTGTTTGGACCACTTAAATTGGCTTTATAAATTGGACGCAAGATGAAGGAATTTATCGGCGGGATTTTTATCGAACATAAGGATGCAGCATGGATGTGGAATGAATCACAGTCATAAGCATCGTCATCGCCATGACAATAAATAAGAAAATACACTGGGGATTACTCAATCAATAACCAAGGTAAGAATCAATACAATTCTTTGGACTTACAGCAGCACTAACAAAAGCCCTAGTAAAACATTACATATAAAGTTACTGGATTATACCTCCCTGTATTATTGCAGTATGCTTCTAATATCAAGTACGTCTCGCCACCAAGAGCCTATAAAATTCATTAGAACTCCGCCACTCTCTCATCACTGGCCCCTCAGCACCAGAAACGGTGTTAATTAACAAGTGGGTCGCGCCATCCTAGGCAGCCAGAGCAGATCAATAGCCGCTGGTCTGTGATCAGTCTGCGGGCATGATGTGGCTGGCATGTAAATGAGAAGAATTAATCAGCAGCTGACTCCCAGTCAGCTAAACAGAGCCCACCAGAGCTCACTAACACTTTCCAGGATTGTATAGAAGGTGATGTCGAGCAGGCCAACACACAAATATGTTGTCATGGTATCAGATATCACAAATTTTTCCTCATCTTTGGTTAATACTTGACCATATTTTAAGTTTTGGACTTACTAAATAGATCATACCATAGAACACGTACCCTAAAGTTAATAAAAAATGGATTTGGATTACTCAGCAGGTTTAAGACTGATCTCTCCCTCTTGCATAATTACTTTAAATTATGTGATGGCATTCATTTATTTGATTTATTTAACACACTCAGTTTCCAGTTTATTAGCTTCATCATCCAATACAATAACCCTACAATAAAAAAATGACCTTCATGAAGGGTATCATGTTCAGTTTTCATTGCAACTGTTTAAGAGAGGCATATGGAGGTTGTGTTAAAGGTGCAGTTTGTGCTGTTGAACAGAGCTGCAACTGATGATTATTTTCATTATTGGGACAAATGCTTATAATAATTTAACAGAGATCAAGGTGACACATCTAAATTGCTTGTTTTTATTAGACCAAGAATCCAAAACCTGGTGACATGAGATTTACTATATGACAAAGTAAAGCTTCAAAATCTTCACATTTGATAAACTCAAACTGGCAGATGTTTAGAATTTTTGCTTTAAAAATGACCTAAATGATGAATAAGTTATGTAAATGTTTGCTGATTAATATTCTGTTGATTGACTAATTGTTTCAGCTCTACAGTTGAATTATTTTTAATTAAACTGCAGTGTCACCCCCATTTAAGTGAATGTCAGTAGACGAAATATTAGAAACACCTCTCAGTATAACGGCTTTAACTTCTTCTACAATAAAATAAAACAATTTTTAAATTTCCGTACAGATAACCAAACAGTGCTTATAATATTAAGAATGAATGACTATATTTCATCAATATTCCTTCTTGAGGGATGTTAAAGATTTTTACAAAGGAATAATTTCAGTCAGTATTATAAGAAACAGGAGCGCAGCTGCACTGGCTTCAATTTATACATGAAGTATTCCAATATACAAACTCATTACGTATGTATTTGAGTGCGTTTGACGCGTGCCAATCTGTCAAGGACACATTTCATCTATTATGTGCACAGAGCAGCATATGGTGCACATAAGTTAATACATTGTTGCCACAATCCATATTCTCCCTACAGGGCGGCTGTGTGTGCCGTCTCTGGATGCTCTGGCTTTGGCTCTCGGTTTTGTTTAGCTAAATGAGTTGAATGTTTCAGGGAGCTGGAGCGAGAGAGGAGTATTGTTGGTCAGGACTGGATGCCAAGTAGGAATTGTTTAGATTCGAAACCACCATGACTGATGCAGCCTCTCTCTCTCTCTCTCTTTCTCTCCAGCTGCTGTCGTCCATCATAAACAGGATCCCGGGCCTCGCTTTCGCCATGACTTAGAATTCCTCCTCGTCTTCCTCCTTCCTGCGCTCCTCTCCGCTCCTCTCCTTGGAGTCTCTCCTCTGACACCGAGAAGACAGATCCATCCCCGCGTTTCTGAGACGTCCGCCGTCCACAACATGTCATCTTGACAAACTAGCCACCATGTGCTTGTGGCCATCCAGCGAAGTACTGGAATTACTATGAATGATTTAACAGCATTAAAAAAAAAAAGAGAGAGACAATAAGAAGAATGTAATATAATCGAGAAGCCCTGCTCCAGCGGATAATGTACCTTTTTTTTTGTTGTTGTTGAAAGTTTCATTTTTTTAATTTTATGATGATTTTTTTTTTGTGTTGTTTTGTTCTTTGTTTGCATGTACAGTAACAAGCGTTTGATTTGAGCGTGCGAATGACTCTCGAAGTGTGTGTGTGTGTGTGTGTGCACGAGAGTGTGTGCGTGAGTCTAGATGTATGAGTGACGTCTATTTGAAGTACTATCAGTAATTTTGTCCGATTTCATGCCACTGTGGAGAACGAGGAGATAACAGAGTTGTATTGTTTTTGATATAAAGAAAAATCGTGGACTTTTTTTTTTTCTTTTTTGCTTTTGTGTCGTCTAAAAAAAAAAAAAAACCTTAAAAAAAAAACGATGTAAGGTGTGTCGCTCCCGTCGTGCAAACTCTTGCTCAGCAACAGCATTTATTAAAACAGCTTTTCTGGAATGCAACCCATTTCTGCTTTTGGCAGTGACGCCAGCTTGCAAACGGACACGCGGAGGCACAGACGAGAAAAGCTTCTTGTCCGTAGAAACATAAGCGGACAACACTATAGTTTGGACTCTCCAAGCTCATGACAAGTCAAGGAGAACACGTTGGAACCGTCTCTCGATATGGGAGAAGGGGAGCAGTTTAAAATGAAGCACCTGTACACAACAAAGGATCAGAGAAGTGAGGAAAAAAAGTGATAAAGAACGGGAAACAGTTGGTTATTTTCATTTTTTCCAGAGCACAACATACAGCTACAGGTTTAACCCAATGGACTTTTTTTTTTTTGTTCCTTTATCTCTTTAAACTATACTTATGTGAATGTTTTTAAACTTGTAAGTGACGCTTCAGATAATACAAGAACACCTCCGTCCTTAATACAGCTCTACTGCTCTTTCCTTTTTTGGCGATGTGTTACTTTTTTGGGGTTTTATCTGTTGAAAACAAACGAGAAAAAAAAAGGACCTGTTTGGAAATATGCAAGACGTGTTGGGAAGGAGAAGGAAACCAGAATGTACTGTAAAATACTTTTTTCCTTTACTTAAATGTTGGACGATTTGAAAAAACACAAAAAAGAAAAAAAAAAATTAACAAAAACGCAAGAGTTAATGTTTGTCATTGTATGCCTTCCGATGCCATATGATCTAGCCATGTAGATCTAACATTCTCTCAATCTTTGGTTTTTGTACCTTTTTTTGTTGTTGACATGATCATGATTTTTTTTTTTTTTGCCTTTTTTCTTTTTGTTTTATTTGTTTTTGTCAAGGAGCTCTAGGTACATGTAACTTATGTCATTTATTTATGTCCTTTTATATCTAGTTTGTAAAATAATAGCCTAAAGTGAAGAAAATAAAGGGGTGCCAAAGCGCATTCTTATTAAAGTAGAAACCATATGACGATCTCCCTGCCTCTCATTCACACACACACACACACACACACACACATTTAAAGCAAAGGTTGTCAGCACTTCCATCTGTTATTACAGTCATTATATCTGTAGAGAAGAGCTGATTACCTCACTATCATGCACTGATTACTGCATTATATGACTGCATATAATAAAGGGATTATGTAAGAGTAAGAAGTAGGAAGAGGCCAAGGTAGTACATCAAGCAGCTTTCTTGGCCTCATTTGTTTTCTCTATTTTTCACTGTCGCTCTGCGTAACCTAAACACACACTGAGAGGATAAAAAATGGCCAGTGTGTTGGCAGCGTGTCCCCTCTGCAGCACATGTTTAGCAGATATCATGACTCCGGACTCCGAAGACTTGGCCCTCAACTCATTGTCGGGCCTTGAGGCAGCAGCGAGAGCCACTCACTCGGCACGGTGTGCGAGTGTGTATGTGTGTGTGTGTATGTGCGTTTAATCAGAATAACATCTGCTTCCTGTGCTCATTTCCAACAGCGATAAACTGCTGATTGTCCTCAGTCTTTGATAAGGGCCCGGGAGTGGGTGGAGGAGGAGGAGGAGGAGGGGGGGGTGGTGGGAGCGGACAGTTTTAGAAACGGAGCTCAGGCGAACTTTGAGCCAAGCAGCGTTTTACACGTTTCCTGAGAAATCACCAGTGCAACGCATGCATACATTAAAGCTCTGAAGTTTGCAGTGGGAGATTTTGATCAGCCTCAGAGGGAAAGCGTGCCTCCTTCGCAGATTGTTGGCAAGCTTCGAGGGGAAGACGGAGGAAGATTAGTGAGGCTGAGCTTGATAAATTTGCCCTAACTGAGAATGTTTATATTTCAATTTTTTGACAACTGGAACAGCATTCGATTTAAAAAAAAATAAAAATACACCCCCGTGATTACACATACATAGGACATATGTGTATACACAACGATTCTTTTGCTTTAATCCTGGCTCAATAGTGTGTACAAAAAAAAAGGGAAAAAAGTGGGGGTGTGCTGCTGAAAGAGAAAGAAAGAAAGCTATAAAGAAAGGCAGTAAGTGCAGTCCGGAATGCTAGAAGCGAGAAGGAGGACAGAAAAAGACAAAGTGAGAGGAAGAAACCCAGACAGGCAGGAGTTAGTGCAGGTCACACGGAAAGGAAAAAGCTGTCTGTAACCAAAGTATGCCAAGTCATGTTGAAAGTTCAGGTCGTGGCCATGATTTGGCTCTAATACTGCCTGTCTCTTCACCGCTAGAACTAAATCAGCACAATCCAACACCTCTTGTCAGTAAAGCCACGGATTCTCAGGCTCAGGCCCAAGAAAATGATCCCCCAGGTATTGTAGCTTGTGATCTTTTTTTTATGGGAGGGACAACGCAGATGGTGGGAATAAAAGACCAGCATGGACTTGGATCATTGATGAGTATATTTACTGCTCACATGGGAGCTTCTGGTGTACAATAATTCCCAAAGGGTTATTTCCCATGTGGTTTATGCTGGTCTGGTGTTCCAGAAATAACTTACCTATAAATTCCATGTAGGTATGATCCCATTGTTCATATTCTACTTGCAGCGCCAACATTCAGGGCAAGTGTAACCCTTTACATAGCAGCGTGGAAAGTAAGGTTGTAGAGGTTGGGGTGATGGATTGGTGTGTGGCACAATACAGACCTGCAATAAACATTCACCTCTCTATTAACTTTAGCCGTAATCCTTCCATAATCCAAGGAATGTCACAGACTGATCCTAAGGATCATCAGTGTCAATCCAGGCAAATTGATCAGTGACAACTGAAGTAAAGCTGATCAAATGCTGATCCTTTTTTAATTTACTCTGCTATGTTTTGTCGAATGTCTCAGCCAGCTAATGCTATGATGATGGCTAATATTTTTATTTTATTCCATATAAAAGTAAAACTAAAGTGTAGAAAATGATTTGGCCGTACTGGTGGGAGATGTGAAAACCAGACTATTAACTCGCTAATCTTGTACCAATGCTAACAAATTGATTTTTTTCTAGTTCCAACAGTATCAACAGCTCTCATTCCCTGCTGGTACATTTCCATTCATCTCACCTCTGCTTCTGCCAATCAGCCACACCCACCTTGTCAGCTCATCACTCTCACCTGGACTCTAGCCAGTATATATGCTCCTCCTGCTCACTCACTCCTTACCAGATTCTTCTTCTCTTCATGCAAGATTCTCCAGCACTCATTTTTGGCTTGATCTCCCGTTACCGACTCTGCCCCGATCTTCTGTCCCCAACCACCAGTTCGGGCCTCTGCACCTCCTGGTTCCAGATCTTCTGTCTGAATTGTGCCTTTCTGCATTTCCCCTGTTACCCATCACCACTCTACCTATGGTGTTTGTGCTGCAACTGGTTCCTACCACCTCCATCCGTTACAGTCTCCTGCAGTAAAATCAAACAATCAGGTCTCATCAATTTCAGTCACATTCTTCTCGGTAAACCTTTATTCATACAATATTAAAAAATAAAAAGCTGATCAATTTAACAGTATAAACCAGTAGACCTTCAGTATTTGGGTCATGTAGTTTACGGAAAATATAGTAAGCTGTTATTTGCACGTGTCAGACACATTTAATCGCACTTCTGCTAGTATGTATTTATTTGAACTTGATATATTGCTTTCAGGATGACATAAGCTCTGTCTATCTCTACCTCGATCTCATTTTTCAAGTTGAAGCTTAAGTGTGCACTGGACAGCTGTTTCATTTTGATGAATATAAGTATCCACATGTCATGTGCGATCTTAGTGTCAATGTGAAAAGCACTGGCATGTAATCTAGCTTCGACATTCTTGTCTTTTCTGGTAATAAAGGTTGCTTTACACACATGACTCATAGGAATGAACAAACATTGGGATTTGTGATCTTTTGTCACCTTAAAACCTGTTTCAGCTGTCTGATTCGGCTGCGATAACTCAATCAAGCTTCGATTGTATGAACCCTCTCATGCTTAAATCCAAATAAAGGGGTTCAAACAAATATCAAGTGATAGAAAATTAAGTCAAGATATAGGAAACTTAACCCTTTCAGATCCTCTTTTATACACAAACACACAGTGCTAGATGACTTGATGCTTTTGTCGGCCAATTTAATTAGGAAGCCTGTAGGTGAAGTGCTAGCCCCTCAAACTGGCTTAACCCCAGCAGCTCTATACCGTCACTGCAACCCATTGGGTTGCTTTGTTTCATAATTCAATGTTCTGAATGCCTGTCCTTTAAGCTAATCACAATGGAGCACACTTCACATTGACATGATGATTACTCTGTCCTTTGTGTCGTCGTTCCTGAGTACACCCTCAAATCAGAACAATATTATAATCCATAATCCAAACGCTTCAACGTAAATCCCCAGCTGCTTCACCCAATTTTGGGTCAAGAGTTTTCTTTTCTAAACTCTCCAGGTGATTGGTCGGCATTCTCGTCATGATGAAGGGCAATTTAAGAGGGAAAGGGAGTGCTGTTATGATGTACGTTGAAATATCTGACAAAATGAAAAGCGAGGGAGAAGAAAACAAGAAGGGCTGAAAGCTTCAGTGGGAAAATATCTGGGCAGAGCCTCTCAAACGTCTGAGCATATTGATCGAGAGGCTTCCAGCACAGAGTTGACCTTGTGTCTGGTCTTTGAGGTATTGCGTGTGAGGACTTTTTGACATACACAGCGATAACCATAAAGGGCACCAAAAAACCCACGCCAAGGTCGGAACAAAGTAGGAACAAATTCTGGCAGTGAGACAGAATGTGTCTTAATTTAGCTGAAATCTCCCAGTTCACAGTCAAACACCGTCTGTGTAGCCGTCAAACAGCATTTTTGCTTCGGCAGACACCAGAGGCAGAAACTATCGCAGACAAACACCCGACAACATGAAAAAACACTTAGGGAGAAGCACCCCCTCTCTTGGTTGCAACCAGGCCTGAAGGCAGCTTTTTTTTTCTCCCCTAGAGTCTCCTGTGAGTAATGGAAATGAAGGGGAGATGAATGAGCGTCGGAGAACAAAACAAACATGGGAAAACAGAGCTGTGAGTCGGCGCGATAAAGACAAAGAGAAAGGGGAGAGGGAGAGGGAAGCGAGTGAAGACAAATGTTTGACAACTTTAGAGACAAAGCTGAAGACGTCTTGGAGTCAATAATTTTACAAGTTATTGGCAGCAGATCTGAGAACGTTTATTCAAGGTTTGTTAATGTATATGTGTGTATATATGTGTGTGTATATGTGTGTATATATATGAGCAGTGTTAGGGAGTAACTAGTTACATGTAACAGCGTTACATAATTTAATTACAAAATAAATATAACTGTAATACGTTACAGTTACTGAGAAAAAAATGTGTCATTATATTACAGTAACTTGTTGATTATTACAAAGGAGGCTACATCTGAAATCACACCTTTAAGATTTTACTCAGGAGGGTTTTTCCCTCATATTTTAATATTTAACTAACTGAATACATATATTGCTGTTTTTAATTATTTTAAATCAAATTTTTTAAAAATGTTTTATAAATAAATCATGATGTGGGC
This sequence comes from Scomber scombrus, assembly GCF_963691925.1. Classification (NCBI taxonomy): domain Eukaryota; kingdom Metazoa; phylum Chordata; class Actinopteri; order Scombriformes; family Scombridae; genus Scomber; species Scomber scombrus. Next base: position 6,190,336 of record NC_084974.1, read on the forward strand.
TTATTTGGTATACACATGGGTTTAAATGTTGTCACAGTACCAATTAAGCCCATACCAGATTTGTGACTTTTTTCATAAAATGTCTTTATTTTATATTCCAAAATCTACATTAACTAATGAATACAGTTTAAGAATGAGTTAAATCTTGCTTTATAAGAAATGATCTCCCTTATAAATCATGTCAGTATCCATGAAAAAAACCTGGACTTAGATTTTGGTGCTTAATGGGAACAAAAAATGTTTAGAAAATTAAAAAAAGTAATCAAATGTAATACGTAACATTTCTTTGATTAAGTAAATGAAATAGTTACATCAATTATTACATTCTAAATAGAGTAACTATTAATCTGTAACTTACATTTCCAAAGTAACCTTCTCAGCCCTGTAAGTGTGTTTGCTTGGAGAAATAATATTAGGAAAAAACGGTTTGGCACTTCTATATCCAGGAATTCAGTGCTGTATGACATGGAGGGATGATAAAGGTATTTAGAAGGAGATCTGGATGAAGAAACTGAGATTTTTCTCTGTTTATGAACTCTTTATTCAGCACCTCATAAACCACAGCGATGTTCAAATATGCCCTAGCCCCCAAACATCTGTCTAAAGATTTCGGAGGACAAAACCGAGAGACGCTTTCGCTGCAAAAGCCAAACTATGCAGCTAGCTTAACACCCGACCTCTCTGCAGCGACCGCAGCTGTTTCTCTGTGAAAACAAAATCTATTGTTTGGCATTGACGGCTGCTGCGAACCTAAATATATATGTTTTTCGCTCGAGGCTAAAGAAACCGAGCTAACAACAAGAGCAGCCTTAAAGTCAGCAGCCTTTTGCATCCCTCCCCACCTGCTTTGTGTGGGAAAAGCCACTCTCTCCAGGGGCATAATCCTCTGTGATTGTTGGTCTGTTGGGAGAATGTGGAGCTTTATCAGCCCCACCAGACTAATCTCACCTCCGGGCCAAAGGGTGCCGGCGGGTTGCCTGTTCCAAAATGAAGGCAAAGGCAGGTCACCTACTTGACCACTCAACTGCTGCTTATCCAGATCCACCGGCCACCACTGCTGGCCCCACCTGATAGGCTGACCTTTGACCTTACTGAACACACACATGGACGTACAGCCAAATACACACACAAACATGCTAATCTCTAGAGCAAAGCACTTTCTCGAACCTCCGAATCTCGGGTGTAGGACGCCTCGCTCGAAGGTTAAGAAGGCAAAGTGCACACGCAAGTGGATGATGTGGATTTGGCTTCCAAGTCTGCCGGCAAGATGATGGTTAATCAAGTGAACCCCTCCTTTCCCTGACCCACCCACACACACACTCACACACACACACAGCCCCCCTTCCTCCTCCCCCTCAGTAGACGGCAGCTTGATGAAGGTCCACCAGGCTATCAGCTCAGGCAGAAACCTGGTTATCACAGTGAAAGCAATGTAGAAAATCCCCCTGATAACTGCCTGATAGACTGAGATCGACAGACAGCTATGTATATATAGAAAGACAGAGGGAGAAAATTGGAAAAGAGAAGCGAAAAAGAAACCTGTAGATGAAAGGAGAAGTTGGGAGACAGACAGGTGATTCAATTCTTTGCAATTGCCACCCCACCCCCTGAACTCCATACCTCCCCCAAACTTCTCTTTTTAACCTTATTTTATTTAAAAAGTTGGCACAAAAGAAAAAGCAAGGAATGATAGAGTGAATGAAAGAAAGAAAAGGCACCTTGTGTCACAACGGCCATCCATCATTTGATGATTTGAGACCAACGGTGAGAAAAAGGGGTGTAGATTAAAGGAGACGGAGAGCTCGGTAACACTGCTGAGAAAGTCGGGCTTGGGGATTTACTCTGTTCAGCGCAGCTTTGGCCTTTGGAACGATGACAGAAATGAGATTCCTATCACTGCTCACATGTGGGCTACAATACATACAAGCCACACACACACACACACACACACACACACACACACACACACACACACACACACACACACACACACACACACACACACCCAAACATGTGGGCATATACATGTCCACGCAGGACACACGGTCCTAATCCTCGCTTTTCAGCAAGTTAGTGAATGGAATTAAAATACCACCCATGCCAGGGGATTTTGCTACAACATTTAGTGATAAGATCATGAATAGAGGAATACAGTATGAAACAGCTCAGCTCCTCTGCTTGAAGATTTTTCTCATGCCAGGCTGCTTTCTGTTAACAAGGGACGCGTGTGTGTGTGTGTGGGGGTGATTTAAGATAATGTGCTCCTGTATTTCATATTAAAAATGGATTACAGCTACTACAATAATGTTAATACAAATACCAATATGAATATTATCATTGGCTTGGTTTTATTGTGTCATAAAACAATATGCATTATATACAATATACATACAAAATGAAAAAAATAAGAAACACAGATAAAGGAGGAAAAAAAGGATTTAGTAGAGCATTGGGGTTGGGACACATGATGATAACAATTTTAATTAAAAACAATGTTATAAATTAGAAATAAAACATGAATAAAATGTTTTGCATTCAATTGACCCTCACATACTGTTCATATTCTATAATTGCACCAATTCACATTCATACATTCCCCATCAGTTATTAATTAATGGTTATATTGATCCCTAATAAAGAGTGTATTCTGTTTAAAATGGTATATTCAGGGGTCCAAAGTCCACCTGGCAGAAATGTATATGGTGTTTTTACAGCTCTCAAATGTTAAAATGGGTCAAATCTGACCCTGAACAGTATGTAAGGGTTAAAATAGATAACATAATAAGTAAACACAACCTCAACAATCATTATCTCCCTAAAATGTATTACACTACAATAGTACGAGTACGACTCCACGACTGCTGTGCCAGGTCCACTTCTAATCACATTGTGAAGTATGCAGACGACACAACGGTAGTGGGCCTCATCCGGGATGACAATGGTCTGGCCTACAGAGAGGAGCTGAACCAACTGGTGGACTGGTGCAACACAAACAACCTGACACTGAATGTCAAAAAAACAAACAAGATCATTGTCGACTTCAGGAGGAAGCGGCACAGTCACACACCACTCCTCATCAACAACAGGGCAGTCGAGGTAGTCAACAGCACCAAGTTCCTGGGGGTGCAGATAACGGACACTATGGCCTGGTCTCTTCACACCAAAGATCTTGTAAAAAGAACTCAGCAGCGCCTGCACTTCTTGCGCAGGATGAGGAGAGAACACCTTCCCCCTCCCATCCTCATCCTCACCACTTTCTACAGAGGCACTATAGAGAGCATACTGACCAGCTGCAGCGCTGTCTGGTCGGGAGCCTGCAGTGCCTCACACTGGAAGTCCCTGCAAAAATAGGTGAGGACAGCGGAGAAGATCATTGGGACTTCACTTCCTCCCATCCAGGACATTACACAGAAATGCTGTCTGACCAGAGCTCACAACATCATCAGAGACCCCTCCCACCCCCACCATGGACTGTTCTCCCTGCTGGCCTCTGGGAAGAGGTTCTGCAGCATTCGTAGCAGAACAGCCAGATTTTGCAACAGCTTCTTCCCCCTAGCCACCAGAATGTTGAACTCCTAGTAATCTCCCCTCCTACGCACACACACGCACACACACACTCACAATGGACGGCTCCATGGACCATACAAGTTTACAGAATACTGCTGGGAAATTATACAGTACTCATGCAAATGAGCAATATATATATACATAGTCTTTGTTTTTGTTGTTTTGTTTTGTTTTTTTAATTCCCCCTGTTTTATTATTTTTGATTATCAGCATTTTTTAATATACTGTACTATTTTGAGCCATTGCTACAAAATTTCGTTTGGATGTGCACTGTATAGTGTATAATCTGAATGACAAATAAAATCTATCTAATACATAACATTTTTAAACTGTTCAATGATAGTGCCTAGTAATATTCTGTACTTCAGTAGTGCATATCAGTAGATAATGTTATATGCTGTTCTTTAAGGTACACGATTTACCTTGGATATTAATACAGAATGTGCTGTACATTAGAGTATGAAGTACTCAAGAACACATTGTATAAAAGTAAAGTACCTGTGTATATAAATAGCTATCTAGAGGGTGTGAAAATAATAAAACAGCAGGCAATAGTAGAAAGATTGCCAGATGAGTCATAAAAAATGATAAAAAAGTTAAATAAATTTCAATCACTGAATGTAATAAATAAATCCAGGTCAGCAGTCTGTCCTATTTCTGTGAAAAACCAGAGGCGTTATTACCAGAGGAGCCCTCTGTCCTGACACAGAGGAGAGTCATGTCAATGTGACATGAAACTGCCATAATGCAGACTTAAAAGTGCAAAGAAGTATTAAGATGATAATTATTTCCCCCAAGAGAGACAGTAATCCTGAACCTTGTCCAAGATTACTGTTAAGATCCTAAAAATATTAGCAAGAATCACAGAGCAGAAACTTGTCTACTTATATGATCATACTAGTGTCCTAATAAAGTCGATGAAAACAGAGCATTTCCCACCAGTCTAAGGTCTCTGCTCTGAGTTTCTGTGTGCTGTAGAAAACAGTTCAAAAACTACTGCTGCTTTTCCACTAAAAGCAATATATTACTGATTCTACTTCGCCATGTCACCTCCTCAGGTCAAATAGCAGCAACCTGCTAACTGTTCCCATGGAGAAAAAACTAAGCATGAACAAGTAAATTATTATGCTGCCTTGTAGGAAATGGAAAGACCACCAGATATTAACATTAGGTTAATAACCTTGCTGGTCTCCATTGCTTTTAACCTTAAGCACCTATCATTATGTAAAGCACTTTGAATTACCCTTGTGTACTGTATATGAAATGTGTTATATACTAAATAAACTTGCCTTGCCTGTCGACAGCGGGGTTAGCATACCCACATGATAATCACATCAGCCAATTAGCATTTTCTCTACTCATATGAAATGTTTATGTGTTAGGCATAGTTTTGCTGGTCATCCTTAGGCAGAACCTCAGGGAGATGTCTTGGTCTTGTGTTTTAATGGAACTACCCTTCCATTTTACTTGTATTTGGATTCTCCCTCAGGTTTCCAATTTAAAACAAATACATGCCTGATACATGCTGGAAGTGGCTCCAGCTCTTCTGTGGTTCTGCATTAACATAAGCAATCATTGAAAATGAACGACTTAATAAAAAGGCCTATTCTCTCATGTGTTGTGCCTTTTCTGTTGATAAGAAATCAACAAAAACAACTTAACAGGACGTCACATGGAGTAATATAATCCGATGGGAAGCAGGCGTGTGTTTTTTCAGAAATAACAAAGCTCAGCATGTGTTCATTGGCCAGTGAAAATTGAGTGCTCAATAAAGCTGTGTAATAAGCAAGGTGAGTAGCAGGCTGGTATTTGCCTTCATATTTATTCACGGCCCCTCTATCCACTCTTGCACAGCTTGCCCCCCCTACATCCTATTTAAGACATCATTCAATCTTTGAACTCCAGCCCCACCGCCGCGGCTGCTTCACCCCCCTCAGAGTGAGGGATTCTGGGGCCGGACCGAACCCTTCACCCACACACGACCTCATCGACTGAGCCGCTCTCCGTCGGCTAAATGATTGATACTAGCCTTTGCTAACTAGACTCCTGTGTCCAAAAACAACTAAGGCTGACTGGCCAGTTGGCTGCAGCGTGTGCGTGTGTGTTTTTGTGTGTGTGTGTGTGTGTGTGTGTGTGTGTGTGTGTGTGTGTGTGCATATATAATCAGCCCAAGAGACCCAGTAAAAATACGATGGATAGGGTTAGGGTTGTGTTTGTGTATGTTTGTGAGAAAATGTGCTTGCAAGTATAAAAGTTTAAAATAGCAAGCCTTTTTAGTAGTAGAGGTGTGTGCTGTGTTTTAGGGGAGTGTGTGTTTGTGTGTCTCTTTTGAATGTGTGTTTTTGTAAGGCTTAACACAGCGTTGCTTTTTTCAGTTTCATGTTTGCCCTCAAATCCCGCCAGTACATGTACATTACATGAGCTCTTTGGTGTGGGAACACATGGATGTGTGTGTGTTTGTTTCTGCTCATAAATTTGAGTGGTTGGCTCAAATTCTGCAGGACCACACGGCTCATACTGGTGGAGTCAAGGCTTGGTCATAATAAGGTTACAGTTAGGCTAATTGAATGAAGTGGTTTGTGCTTTGATTCACCAGTTAGCCTCCTAGTGCTTTTTGAACCCATGGCACTAATGGTACATTCCATTAAGTAGCTATAAAGTGCCAATAGCAAACATAGCAAGGGTTGCACAACAATATACAAGCACAAATATGAAATACAATGAAATTCCCTGAAGATTTCAAAGCTGGGTTATCAGGAAGGTAAGCTTTATTCTCAGCTCTGCTCTGTTTTCAGTCCTTGTTAACCCAGTCTGCACATATTAATAACTATTAATGCTGTATATTCACCATCATTACAGCAGGTCAATGTACCTATCAAGGAAATTTATGGCTAGACTATCACCATGGAAACTAAAGTCTTACCGCTTATTAATTGGCAATTAAACTAGGTCAAGAAACATTTCTTAACTAATCATGGAGGTCCTATGACTTAAATTCACTTATTCAGTCTCATGGGGATTTGTGATATTATAAAAAAGAGAAGCTGAGTTAATAAGTGCAGCTCTGCAGTGAAATGTGAGGACAAGGTTTGGGTTTCAATGAGTAGTTGAAATATAGAAAAAAAGAAACATTTCAGGTTGAAAACATATACAGTATCCCAGCTATGTGTTTGATTCCTTATTACTGAAGAGAGACTAACTAGAAGATGCTGTTAATTAATGGGAGACAGAAACAGCATCACTCCAGTCTGAAGGACCCTCACTTTACACAGCCTGTCTGATTCTGTGCTAAATACGGTACGGTTAAATATGAATGTTGAATGATTTCTGTGTGCTTATGCCTTGCTCCGCCTTTGGGTCAGCTCTGCTACTGCATGACTGTTGTTTATTTAATTATGGGATTAATGACACCTCGGGAAGACAACATGTGATGGGACAGGGATGTGGAACAGTTTTTCAACCGCAAATTACACAGAGTAAAACGCTGCACTTTTGATTAAGTTTTGTTATTTTTGAAAGTCAGTTGAAGATTATCGTCATCAAAATCTTTTGTTAATAAAATACCTTTGTTGACTTTGGATCTGCAGTGGCTTAACAGTGACTTACTGAGATTGTTGAAAGCCACTATATCAAGTCAAAAACTGGACCAAGAAGAAACCCACAACGTTTGCATTGGAAAAGAAGGACACATCAGAGCTGACAGATTGGACAGATCATGAGTGAATCTGCATGCTATTAATGGACTGTCGGGATGTTTGAATGTCGTGATGTTTGATGAACATGAACTTGCAAATGGGAATTATAACGTTGGTTTGAAAAATGGAAAATGGAATGTAAATCTTGCAATCTAAGCCAGGCGGTGGAAATTGATGTGTTTGTGCAGCAAAGGAAGTTGACAGTGTTAAAGGATGTTGTTGACTGTTCTGTGTTAAACAATAAAGGTGGGGAGCACAAAAACATCTGCAACACACAGCTTAAACATATGGTCAGAATAAAGATTATAAACATGACTGACAATACTGAGACCTCTGCTGAGGCATAACTGTTGTTAAAGTCACTCAAAGCCAGCTGCAGGGGAAAAATATGATCATGCATAAGAAAAATAAATGAAATAAAAGTTTTGCTGGTGGATGGGGAAAATGTTGCTCATGTCAGCGAAGGTTAGGAAGCATTTAATCAATCTTTCAATCATGTTTATCAGTCTGTGCAAAAATTATATTATTATAAATTGCAGTATAAGCTGCTATAATACCATATATATCCAATACCAATACTCCAAAACCTTGAAATGGATGATCAAACACAAGAAGATGGAATGAATGCTTATTTAAAAGCCATCAAATGAAAGAACATAGACTTTTTGGATCCTGAGGTCTCACTTGTGGAGTTAATGCAAATGGGTGCGGTGCCCAAAATACCACTTCAGAAACTGTTCAGAACATGGACTTTCAGAACACTGTCCTGGACCAACACAGCCCTAAGCAACCAACAAAACAGTCTAAGATGTCCAGAATGCTCATGATAACCTAAGCGCTGTTTTACAAAGACAGAGAGACATTGCTAACCTTATCATCTTGCAACAAGGACTAGCATTACTACCAACTAGGGAAATTGCAGTATTTGATGGTCATCCACTGACATATCAATCTTTTATGGAGACATTTGAACACCTAATGGAGGATAAAACCAGTAGTAGTCAGGACAGGCTCTACTGAGCAGCACAACTCCGGCCAACCCAGAAATCGCCACATGCAGAGGTTATGCAGAAGCCACACAGCTATTAAAGGAGCACTTCAGGGATGAAATCAAAGTAACTAGTGCTTATTTGGAAAAGGCATTGAACTGGACAGCCATTAAAACTGATGATGGAAAAGCACTTCATGGTTATGGAATGTACTTGAGAGGATGTTGTAATGCTGTGCAGGATATGCAGTATATCGATGAACCTGATGTTCCCAAACTTTCTAACAAGCTGTGGGAAAAATGACAAACAGTAGCCTACGACATTCTAAAAAACAACAACAGGAGAACTAGATTCCAACACCTAAACAAGCCAAAATGCTCCTGGGCCCTATCTTTCGGGATATACCAGACCATCACTTCTCCATCAAAAGGATGGTCACAAAGAACCAAACAGAAAAACCAAAGACTAAAGGCAGCAGCTTCTACATCGTGTTATTAGAATGTGTGAAGCCACATTATTAAGCATTATTTTGCACAGAGAATCTAATGAAGCAGCTGAATTCTGAAGCACATAAAAAAAGCAGTTCTCCTATGAACAATGGGCCAAGAAAGAGCTGTAAAGAGTTATAAACTCACATGACTGTAGAAAAGCAACTTAGAGGGTACCACATACTTTGACCCACTGTGTATACACAAAGTAAGTAAGATACCTGTCTCAAAAGAAAACATACCTGTCCCAAAGGATCAGTAAGATGACCATTACTAAGCAGGATACAGCTGAATAAAATTGATGCTGACAGGAATTGGTGTCCCTAAGGCAATTGAGCCACGGGACATAATTAACGGCCAAGGACATGGACCTTACGCAGTCAAAACATTGATTGGATGGGTGGTAAATGGTCCATTCTACTCTTGTACTTGTACTCTTGTAATCTGGACCAGTGGAGGCAATGGTCAGTTGGATATCATTTACTCATCTGTAGGATCTCCTCCTCATGCAATGTTATCGGGACTTCTCTGCAGAGAAAAGGGAAATGTCAGATGAGGACAAAATTGGAGATAGCATCAACCTCAGTAGTTCTTGAAGATGTCACTACTATCTACCCTTGCCTTTTTCACAATAAAGACAGAGTTATGCCTGACAACCATAACAATGTACTCTAAATCTCCTTAAGAAGTTTGAGAGAGATGCACTGTGTAATATAAATCTTCATTAGAAAGACAGACAGGTATAGTACATATCTCACCAGTGTTAACCATCAACAAAAGGCCAATTGGGATCCAGTGGAATACTGAAAGTGACTCTTTCATCTTCAAAGTCACTACCAAGAGCAGGTAACCTTTCTACAGTTAGCTCAATCCACAATCCATTTCATCATTCATCTTGAAGGCCAAGCAAATCCTCCAATGACTCAGCAGAGTTAAGTATAGATGGGATGAAATCATCCCAGAAGAATTTTCTAAGTTATGGCAGAGATGGATCACAGCGTAAGCATATTTCAAGTGGACGGGTGTATGAAACCTGAGAATTTTAGCCCCATCAGGACTGTATAGCTTCATCACTTCTGTGAAGCAATTGAATTGGGTCACAACACTATAAGCTATCTCAGGTTCACAAAAAGTATGTGAAGGGTCCATGTTGCATTTGTTTTGGCGAAATTCAGGTTGACAAATTGGCCAGAGACACCTAAGACACTGAGATAAATTCCTCCAGATGATCCAGAGGTCAAAAAAAGATGTTCTTGTTAACAGCATGAGCACTGAAGAAAAACATCCAACCAGCTTATCGATTGAGTGTTACAAATCGTGAAGCAGACTGCAGAGAGGTCTTGCTTGGACATCAAAATTAAGAAGAGTAGCATCTTACTTCAACTCATCGACAAGCTTTGCCTGCTCTTGGAAGCAGTAGATTTAACACAAGGAAGTCATGTGCTGGTTAGTTGATGGTCTACCCTGACTCTTGAATGCATACATCTGTTATAACAGTTTAATTAGTTCAGTAAGATTCAGAATTCAAACACAGACCAGGAGACAAAGGAAAGGGTAGTTCTGTAGCTTGAGTTGTAGAAGGGTGGCTTAGCTGAGTTCCTTGGTTTGGATATGGCAAAGGGGGGCTGGGAATGGTGCAGTGGCGAAAGGCTGAAGCAGGCATAGGGGCTTAAGGCAGTGCAGAGCAAACAGGAAATCCATGATATGGCAGGTATATTGGAAGCTTGGATGGTGAACCTGAGGCACAGGCAGAGAACAGGACAAATGGAGTTCAGTCAATCAGAGAAACAAACAAAGCTTATGGCCGTAGTGTCTGTATTACATCGGTGACTGAATCATTTGGCGGAGTCTGGAGAGATGAACAATGGCTTGTAGAGTTGATAGATGAGTTGCAGGTGGTCAGGTTGAATCGTGGGAGAGGAAAACCAGGAGGTCACGCTCAGCACACACACAAGCCTGAAGAGAGATAAATAGGGGACAAACATGAAACACTAAGAAGGGGAAACAACAGGAAAATACAGGGAAGAGGGGAAGTATAGCTGACTTCCTAACAACATCACGCATACAAACATGCCTCATACATACTTCGAAACTGTGAACTTACAATCCTATGTTCAAAAGATTACATGGACTATGATGACCTTTCACCTTCCTTTCACTTAAGTATATCAACAATTAGGGGGATGCGTCAGATCCATAATGAATTATGAGCTATTGTCATGGTTAAATGTATGAATGTAAAATGATTTGAATAAAGTGATATACAAACATGCTATACTAAATACAACAGTTAAATATGAATGTTGAAAGTGTGTATGCCCTTGTGTCAGTTCTGCTACTTCATGACTGTTGTTTATTTAATTAAGAAATTAATATTGATAATAATGACCCTAATAATGACACCCGGGGAAGACGAACAGTTTTCAACCACAAATTATGGAAAGCATAACACTGAATTGTTGATGATGTGTTGTTATTTTTGAAAGTTAGTTGCAGGATATCTTTGTTCATATCTTTTGCCAATAAAAAAAAAACCTTTGTTGACTTTGAATCCACAATGGCTTATTGTTTAGATTGAGTGTCATCACCCCCGCTCAAAAAGTGGCTTACTGAATGTAGGAATTGTTGGATGTCACTATAGATACTCAGCTGCTGTCTTACCTCAAACAGAAGAACACTCAAATGGACAAACACACACGTAGCGCTCTGCAGGCTGTTGCGCCATCAAATGAGTTTATGTATGTGTCTGTTGTCCTGGAAGAACCCTGTAAGTGAGGTTCTGGTGATTTTCAGGTTTTCACTTCATTTGAAGGATTACGTGGCTCCTCTGTGGGTCAAGAACAGTCCATGACCCCTAGAGCTGATGAAATACTTTTAAACTTCACATTGAAAACACTTCTCTTAAACAAGCATGTTTTTCTTAAGTTGTTGAAAACTTGGCATGTTAACATTTTTGATGAATTTCAAGCAACCATTTGAGGTTTTTTTTTTTTTTTTTTTTTTACAGAACACGTTTCCCTTAATTCCCCTCACCCACTCTCTCCCCTCTCCAACTTCTCTCTCTTTCTCTCTAGTCTAAATAAAGTGTCTGCAGGGGTAACTCAGCTCCTGAAACAGAGGAGATTAACGGTGTCCATTGGGGAGAAAGAGAAGAAGAAAGTGTGCTCACTGTGTGGAATTTAGTTCACTTAAAAATAGACCCCTGGCTTTTCTCTCAGCTTTTTTAGTTGAGGGGCAGAACGGCGCTGTAGTTAAAGTATAGTATCCTAAAAGCAAAACTTCTAACTGATGCTTACATTTTGTATTTAACTGCAGCTAAAGATTACTTTCCCTAACCCTAACCCTAGAATATTTTGTCAATGATTATTTTTATGATTAATCGATTAATTGGCTATTCTATGAGTCCAAAATGATGTTTTAAAAATAGCTTATTTTGTCCAACAAAAAGTCCCAAACCAGAGAGCAGCCAGCAAACCCTCATAAATATTTGATCCATTGCCTTATAAATTCTTTTTTTCTGTCTTTTTTTGTTTTGTTACTAACATTCAAGGTCCCCAGAGGTTGAATCCTAATGACCTTGATGATCCACTGACTTTACCTCTACCACTTGTACTACTGTGAAGTTAGTGAAATGTCTCAACAAACAGAGCAGTGGATGGATTCCCATGAAATTGGGCAGAGACATTAATGTCACCCTAAGGAGGACGCATGTGAGGTGGTTCGCATGTGACCTTGAACTTTTGTTCCATGCTTTTCCCCATCTCCTCGTTTTCTGTAGTCTCTCTACTATCAGCTGTCTAATAAAAAGATAAAAGGCCCTTTGAGAAAATGACAGTGGAGTACATTGACTGTACTTTGTGTTTAGTGCTGATTAGCAAATGTTAGCATGGTAACATTCTAAATTAAGATTATGAACATGGAAAACATCATATATGCTAAACATTAGCATGTTAGCATTGACATTGTGAGCATGCTCACCAGTTTGAGTACAGCCTCACACAGCTGTTAGCATGACTGAAAACTCAGTCTTATCAAAAGTCCAATCCCATGAAAATATGCTTCTAAATTATAGTAAATTCATGTTAATGCTGTGTTTTCAACAAGTTCACAGTATCTATCATATAGGAAATAGAAAGTGCTAACCCACTAATGTCTTATGTGTTACCAGCACAGAGTCAAGTTCACTCCTCACATTCTCATTGACTCACTGACACAATCACACTTAAGAGCTAAGCTGCAGTACATAATGACACTTTCCCCATGCCAGGTGCTAAAATGTTACTTCAATAAGAGGTGGTTACCTCCAAGCCACACGCTCTCAACCATCCAAGGAAATCAAACAGTCGGCCTGACAGACAATCCTCCAATTTATTTGGCTCACAGCGTGCTACCAGCGGAAGGCAAAGCTAAAATGGAAACTCAGTAACTGACCTTTAATGTAATACGGCGCCGATGGCTCACCGAAGAAAGCCTCTGGAGCAGCGGCTGCTGTGTGACTCTGGGTATGTGTGTGAGCTGTGGGCAAGTGTGTATGTGTGTGTGTGTGTGTGTGTGTGATGAATTATGACCAGCTCTCATGTCGGCATTTGGGAAGTTGAGAGCCAAAGCCAGGTGGATTAGGACAACTCGCCTCTGTGAGAATGCTCAAAGTGGGCTTAAGAAAACATATGTGAGTGTGTATGTGTGTCTGTGCATGTTCTTGCATCTCTGTACTTATGAGGACCAACATGTCATCAGAAGGACTTGGGTTTAGGACATGGGTTTCACATTAGAACTGGTTTTAATTGGTTTAAGGATTCAGCCTAATAGATAGGCTGATAGGGAATAGGAAATAACAATGCAGCTCTGTGTGTCAGTGTGTGTGTGTGTGTGTGTGTAAGAGAACAGAAAAGCAGAGATATTAAAATTTCACCTTAAACAGAATAAATCAAAGTTTATTAGTTATTATTTATACAGAGAAAAAGTAAACCCTAAAAAAACTGTAGTGAGGCTGTAGGTGCTGATGGTTGCTTTGAGGCACTACACTCAAAGATACACACTTCCTCTTCCCCTTTCACAGATCACGACCTTTTTGACCTCCAAAAACAGGTGTGTCAGGGGGCCCTTATAGAATCCCTTTGTGTGTTGGAAACAAATGATACTTATAAACAGACTTCTTTAAAATGAAAAACAGGGACAGCAGGCTAATGGCAGTGGAGTGGGAAAAGAAGTTTTTACTCACTCATTGAGCTCAAAAGAAAGAGAGACTGACCTGAGAATATTCCAGGAGGAAAACCCATTCAGCAGCGGGGTGAGAAGGATTATTTTCAGAGAGAAATTAATTGCAGTTTCCTGAGTAATCCGCTGATGTATAATGTAGACTGAGTGAACATTTCCTGTCACCTCCATCAACAAAATAAAAATGCAGGCTGACGAATAGTCTCTGTAATATCAGTCAAAATGCCTGTTTTTTTGGCAAGCAATTGTGAAATTGAAAAAACACATTTACAGTACATTCCAACCAGTGATTTGTACGCTCTTTATACAGAGTGATATAACAGCAAAGGCCCTGCTCATTAGCAGTATAATTAATAAACAGTAAAATGTCAAGGAGCAAGTCGGTCATATTCATACTTCATTTTATTGGTTTATTTAACAAGTCACATTAATAACTGCTTTAAATGTGCTGGAGTCATTCAAAGTGTTCATTTCCATCTGTGCCTGTAGCCCTAGAATATCATATAGTCAACCTAGATTAAAGAAAAAAAAAGAAAGACATTAATATTCAAAGTGTTATTTAAATATTTAATGAGCATGATGGACAATGTTATAAGGATTGTAATGATATCATATAGGATGTCATTATGCTACATTGTCAGATATGAATTGAAACAGAAACAGACAATTGAAAGCATGCACAGTGATAAAATTAATAGAAATGTGTAGTAAACACAGCATTGTATTGCTTCATTAAACTGAAAAACACAGGCAGATAATGCTCCGGCATTAATAGCAATACACATAAATCATTTTGGCCACAACTAAACATGCATAGAGGCACAGACATACCCTAAAATCACTAGAGTATCTCTTAAGGCTTCACAATCTGTACAACACATGACACTGAAATTCAGATTATCAGGAGAAAAATTAGAGGAAGAACAACAGATGTTTCTAATCTGTTCAGTTGAAGATTAGGAAAGAAGAAGGAGGCAGAATTACAGTAAACCAAGCAGCCAAGAACTAGAAATTTCTTTAGAAAATGCTACAAAATACTACAGAAAACAGAATATAACTAAGAACATTATCCTAACAAAGCTGGTACAATAACACTATTATTCCATCAGAACAATGAAAGAATGAAAGATGCTATAATTACACCAAATTACACATTTGGCACTTTTTTTTGTTGTAGATTTCAAGCAAGTGTCAAAGCTGACAAAACAGTCTCACCCAAAGGTCCTGTGCTGGAGCTTGCGATCGCATCTCATCATTCAAATTTCCACTCTTCTGTAAAAATGTAAGAGTAAAAGGTGAGGTGAGGGGATACGGATGAAAGACGAGGACGTCAAGCAACTCCATTAAGAGCTGCTGTGACCTTTGAAGAATAATAGAAGTGAACAAAGAAAAGTTTTCAAAGGTAGTTTTAGAGATGGTGGGTGTTTATTTAACAGTAGCTAGTGTTGGGGTGCTTGTGGTAGCCTAATGCTTAAAAAGGTGTATAACACACTAACTGAAGCATCCTCGACTGGATTCCAGCTTGGAACTCTTATTGCACGTCATACTCTCTCTCCCCTTGTTTCCTGTCTCTATCTCAACACTGACAACCATCGCACAAACACGAAGAGGCCAAGAAAAGTCATTAGTGTCTAAATGACACCTTTTAGCCTTTGTTGTAATCCTGAGATTGTGCCGCTGTTACATGCTGTTACATCAGTTTCTCCCCTTTCAAAGAACACTCTCCACTTTCATAGAGAAAGATGAAAAAAGAAGAGCTCCAGTCAATGCATGTTCCCCTTCTTTTTCCCTTTCAGGCAATGAATAGAATTTACTTATTCATCTGTTTATCCGTTCAGAGCCGACACATGAATACATTCATCAAAGCCGGCATAATCCTGTGTTTTGCTCACATGTGTTTTTGTAAGCGCGAGTGATGTTGCATTGGTAAACATCATTATCCCAGGACGAGGTGTAAAATGACAGCGAGAAAGAGAGAGAGACAGATGAGGAGAGAGAGAGAGAGAGAGAGAGAGAGAGAGAGAGAGAGAGAGAGAGATGAGGGAGCTGCTTAGGGGAGATATCATTTGTGTCAGTCGAAGTGAACACCTATCGATTTACATCCAGCACTCCTCTGCGCCGCCACATTGAAACTTCATGCATAATTCATGCAGGACCTATGAAAGAGCCATAAATACAGTCACACCGCTCGTCAGCACAGCACACTCTCAGCACTTACGGTCACCCAGCACGGCTAGTTAGCAGAGGAAGTGGGGAAATGCGGGGTTGAGGATGAAGAGAGGAAGAGCAGATGCACTCGAAGTGAGAATTATAATGATGTAATGTTCCTGCTCGGTCTCCATTAGATTGTATGCATTTACATTCAGTGCGGATGCGTGCTCGGGCTCCATAAGCGAGTGTGATCTGTGCTTTAATGATGCTGGAGCTTGCATGGAGGGGGCGGGGGGGTTGGTCCTTCATGTCTCCAGGAGCCATAGGCCCCCAGAGTCACGGAGGCCGTCTTCAGCCCGGCCGCCCCTGCTTTGACGACCCCGAGGATTTACATCCCATTCCCCGCCATAAAACAGCCACTTGCCTTTCATTCCTTCCACCCCGCCTTTACGATCTGGAGTGGAAAGGGTGCCTGAGTTATGTGCTTTGTTTGGGACAGAAGGAAAATAAAAATGCTATACAGCCGCGCCATGTCAGAGATGTCAAGGAGGATTGTCTGCCTTGCATGTGTGGTGAATTTAGAGGGGGGCTGACCAGAGAAGAGGTGCACCAGCGTGTGTGTGTGTGTGAGTGAGCGCATGCCTGTGTGCTACACGTGTGTGGTTTTCATCAAACCGTCATTATATCCAATTAAATTGCCGAATAAATCAAGCCAATACAACACGTGCGCACAAATCAAATATCTGTGCTGGAAATCAACAACTTTATTACGGGGGGGGGGGGAATTCAGGAAATGGAGTTACTGAAAGTGAAATGAGGCTGTGCTTGTGTGCTTTCGCAAAAAAAACCCCAAAAACAGTAAAGTTTGAAATGACGACTCCCCCCTTTCAACACAATACATACTCTGTTCACCTCTGTAGTGGTGGAGTGGGTGCTGTCTAATGGCTTGAAATACATACCGCTCCATTTGTCAAAAGCGTGAGTTGCCTTTATACGCTCCACTAAATCTCCACACTGCTGAGGTCATCACCTCACAACAGCCATCCCTCTCTCGTCATCTATCTCCTCAAGCTTTGTGACTCCCACCAACCCCTTCTCACATGAACACACATACACGCACGCACAAAGTAGAACAAACTTTTTCATTTGAGTCTGGCTCCTCTACACCGTAAAGCACCAAACGATTGTTCTGTCCTTGAACGTAAAAGTATTAGAGAGACAGACGAGGCGTAGGAGGAGGACAATGCGGGAGAAGGAAAACAAGGTAAAAGAAAGGGCTTTTTCATAATGACAGTCCGCCTAATGAAAAAGCAGTTAGGGCTCGTATATCTACGGGCCCCAAGGTTCAGCCCCCTCCTCTGCTCCCTCCTACTAGGGCTGCTGGGTACAGGCTGTGCCAGGCCAGGCCTGGGCAGAGGAGAGGAGAGCCAAACCAGGCCAGTGAGGGTCAACCAGGGCTCTGGAGGGTCAAGTCGGGCTAATGAGACCTGAGCCGGGACGAGGGGAGGGGGTTGGCCTTGAGCGCGGTGCATTCGAACACATCAATCCACACCGGCAGACAGGAATGACGGGACATCAGTCACCAGAGCTGCAAAACCGCAGAATGCAGCTACAACACAGCACAGTCATGCACACTCACATAAATACTCCCTCTCCCTCTTTTCTCCCTCCCGTCATCTGCAGCTTGAGATCTCTGCCAACTCTCTACTCCCCCTCTAACACTCAGCTCTTCCAGTAACTGATGCACTGCAGAGTAAAACACATAATGGCTAATTAGCAGCTAACGAATACATCAAGGAACTACTACTATCAAGGACGATACAGGTTGTAGCCCTGTTTTTCTTTTAACACTGCTGGAGGCTGATCTAACAGTCTGACACGTTTGGCTCTCCCTCCCCCCCCACCCCACCTCCTACCGGTTGAATGATGTAGCCAGCGAGGCTCGACGACACATGAACATTTTGGTGCGCGTGTGATGAGCTGCGGGTGAACTGGGCCAAGGGTATCTGCTACAGTCAGATGAAAAACCATCCTGTACACAAGGGAGTCTCTATCCACGGAAGAGCCAACTAATTTCTAGGCCAAGAAAGTTATCGGTATGTGCCAAGGAAAGAGACTCAGAGAGGGTTAGTATGCGAGAAGGTATAGACATAATGTGGTTAAGATTATAAGTCATGCACAGGGGTTTAAATCAATAAAGTGTGAGCTTGTGTGATGGTGGAAAGATCTTGTTATGTGTGGTTTTGAGGAGTAATTAGCTCATGCAACAGCCAGTCTAAACAAATAATGTATTTGAATACCTTCTCTCTGGCCTTCAAACTCCAAGGCCTGAATCTATTACACCGATGCAAAATATCTCAAAAGTATTCCAACCCAGAAAAAACAAGGCCGCGCTAAAACCGGCCGGTCAGGAAGCTTCGAAGCACCCTTTCATCATCAAGGTAAATAAAAAATGCTAAGGCCAAGGAGAAGGAAGGAAAGTAGTTTGAGTCTTCTTTTATTTGTGGCAACCTTGAAATGCCTCTCCATCAAAAGCACACCATTTGCAGGCAGCAGCACTATCTCCTTCTTCTCATCATCTCACATTCCAAGTCTTTATTTACCTTCCTTAATAGGGTCAGTTCAGCCAAATAACGTTACATTACATTTTCTTTCCTCCTCTGGTGGAACCTATTTGAGATATCCGTAAAATATTTGCCTGTACTGCAATGCAGTGGAGATGAATGCAGCTTCATTTGTGGGGTTTACAGTATAAGAAAATGCAGGAATGTGATGTAATCTTAAATGTAAGAATTCAACATCTCTTTTAACCCTCAGGGTGCCTGTTAGAGTTCTGTTATCTGATCCCAAACCTGACAGGTCCCGACTAAGCATCGGGTTAAAGTTTCAGGCTGAGGCCCGGTATGGGTTTGTTTATTTTCAAATATAATTTACTTTCAGATTTTTGTCTTTCCCTCTGTGACTGTTCCAATTGTCTGTGTCCGTGCGTGTTGTTGTGTTGCGAGTAACTACACATTGCCCAGTGGGAAGAGGGAAATCGAGACAGAGCGTGGCCAATGTGTTGTCATCCGTAATTGATGAAATAAAGACAAATAGACTGAGTACTTGGGTTGGCTTTGGTTCTCGAATTTGGCAGTACAAGAAGACTGTCTTCTAGAGAAAAACAACAGCAAATGCCCAAAAAACAATACATGTGTGTTTACGATCAAGTGATAAAACCCTCTAGCGATCGAATGAATTATGACTCTTAGGGAGGACAGGGGGAAGAGGTGTAAAGTCAGGGTGGTTGGATGGGTTTTTTTTTTAAATCAGCCAAACCTTGTTTTTGTGTCTAAACCTTACCGAACCTTAAAGGTACCTTGTGAGTTTTTGAACATTGCTGACATTGCTATAGCACAATGTTTTCTTGAGTGAGTCGGAAAAATTTGAGTTCCCCCAAAAGACATATCGTTGGCACACTGCCATTAGACAATTAGACAGCAACAATCATGTTTTACTGCTTTGGAGAACGGTTGAATATGTGACAGGTCTGCACCACTCGTACATTTATTCATACATAAGAGAAAATCCAAAATAGGAGAAAATTGGTCAATGTGGCAAATCCTCGTAAATCACTCGTACGCATGATTTAAGAACGAATCTGTGCGTACGAGTGTTTCTTGCATCTGGCCCAATGTGTTTTGGTAGTTAAGACCAAACGAAAAAACATAACTCAGCTGGGCACCTTTAATTATAGTGATGTCAGGTCAGATTTATTTTTTCTAATTGTGATTGGAAGGCAGTGACAAATTATGTGGTCCTGCTGATAGGGGTGTTAGATCAGAAAAACGCTTAAAAGGTGTTGTTCTGGAGGGGAGTAACGATCGCTGAAATTTGTCGTTTAATTTGGAAGACTTGTACCTGTCAGGTTCAGCCAGGTTGTGGTCTTTACGACGTGCCAGGTTTGGGTTTTAGGCTTTTATTCCTTTTTACTATGGGAAACAGACAGAAATGCTTTTTTAAAGAGTCTATTTAACAGTAGAAACTAGCCAGGCAAATAAAACCAAACCTGGCTAGATACTGCTGCAGGTAAGATTTGTTTTTATTGAACTTGAATTAAACAAGCCTTTAAATTCAAACTACTTTTGGTTCTTCTCTCTCTGCTTGGCGTCTTCACCTCTGTTTATGCACCAAGAATGTCGGCAATGACTTTTCCATGCAGACTCCTGCATAGCAGCCCATTTAATAAACACTGAATTTCAGCCCAGGCCTTTTGCCCCATATGCGAGTTATGAAAACGTAGGAGTGTAATAATATGTAAGTGCACAATAATAAACATTGAGTACATGTGTGGGTTTATGCTCTGTTTCTGACCCCAAAACCTGAATGTGTGATAAGATGTAATGAATTTCTCTGGACTGACATAAAACATAGCACTGACTCAGTGTTTACCCTGCAGTGGAATGCCAGATACACGGAGCTGCTTTCTCCCCAAGGCTGCGCTGCTGCTTATATCGGATGACCGCCATCTCACACCAACACACACACATACACACCAATAAAAGCTTTTAAATTCATCACATTTTATTAATAATCTTTACAAGGCTGTTAAACTGAGGACAAGGTGTCTTGAGCGTGTGTTTATGTGTATATTTCTGCACCGTACAGACAGTCGATGCCTATGACTTTGCTTCCTCTAGTATGTTCACTTGAAATATTTCACTCAAACTTTATCTTTATCTTCTGTCTTTTCGTATGCAATTGTCTTTAAATCAATTTGCCTGTGAGTCGACCTTCAGAACTAACTATGTACTTTTTCCTCTGCTGCCAGGATTGATAACTGGATTATAGGCTCAATAATAAGTACACAATGGCCTTCTTTGATAAGAGGAGCGCAGTCAGAATGGGAGGCTGAGAGGGGAAACTGTGCCTCATACAAACCACTGTGGATTACTAAATAAAAGAGCCATAAAACACAGCCCTTTGGCTCTGGTGGAGAAAGGCTTATGCTAACACACAGCGGTAATGATTTTAATATCTGCGTTTAGAGGAAGAGACCACATGCTGTAAATTTAAGAATGCACCTAGCGCTGTGTGAGATACACCCCTCCATTACTCTGGGACTCCATTCTGTGACTCAGTTAGCCCCGTTCGCCATCTCTGCCTTCCATCGCCTCCCTATTGGGTCTTTTTCTTTGCTTTTTGAGGGAGAAATATGCAGAATCAGCTCCTGTGTTTTTCTTTATTTACACAGGAGCAGATGATCTTTTTATTACTTCGTTTTTCTACTGTATGGAGTAAAATGAGTATTTCTTCGTAGCTATGCAGAGGAAAATCTGACCTTTCCCACAGTTGACCAGTTTTAAAAACATCGATTGTGTAAAGACTTGAAGTTAAATTTAGTTTTTCTACATTTTCTGTCTCCGTTGAAACGTTTTTTCCTCTTCCCTGATCAGAACCAGACATGGGAAAATTAATCTATTTAATTCTTGAACACACAAGAAGAACAAATCTTATCTATGTGTATCTTTCAAACCGTGGGTCGACTTTGGAGGCCCGTTGAGGCATCTGGCAAGTCACTTCAAACACACTTCAAGTGGTCCAAATGAATTTTGCCAAAATATGATAAGAACTGAAATCATGAATGTAGGAACAGTGCCTCTGCACTTTGCCCCTCTATCTTCTGTCTCTGCATCTGTTCACTGTTAGTTAGATAATGATTTCAATACACTCCCCTCTGCTTTACAGGCAGGGGTTACTGGGAAAGAAATTCAGCTCTGGATTTGGGAGTGGACCGGGACTTATGATGCCGACACTGGCATAGCTTCATACTGCCGTACACCGAAATTTCCCCTGTCATCACTGTGGTGTGCATTTCCAAAACTGCATTCATATGTAAAAGAAATAATCGTCACTGAAGCTGCTGCATCCAAAACATTAGTAACTTCAGTCTTATTCAAATATGGAGCAATACACTCCGGGATGGAATTCTTAAATCGTTCCAAAATGATAAAATCAAAAAGATCTTTAAAAGGAGGTCACTTCTACCAACAACTGAACATGAGACAAACAAGTCTTGAGCAAATTTAACATTAGTTTTACTTTTCTCTCCGTTCCCAGGAACCAAAAGCGTTGGCGTTACACTTCAGGGATCAACTCATAGGTTTTCATGACAGCAGTTTTCACTTTCACATAACTTTAACTGTCACATAACTTTAACTGTCAGGTGGGAGAGGCGGGGGGTGGTCTAATGCACACTCCAACAGGCATGACAGGCACACAAAGAAAGCTGGTAAGGAGAAAGTCAGGTCCTTTAAAAACTTTATGGATTTTTTTGATGATCCGCCAGCCACCAATGTTTTTCTATCTGTCTGGGATATTTTAAGATGTGGTGTAGTCTCACTGGCAGGTTTAATGCAAATACACACACATCCACAAATATTCAGTCTTTTTTGCAGTCTTAATAAATGATAGCCACATTTTATACATACATCAGAACACTACTGTGAGTCACAGTCAAACTCAACTTTCACAAAAGTGTTTGTAGTGTGTAAACTACATCTGCTGACAAAAACCATGAGATGCAGTTGAAAGCTGAAAAAGCTACTTAGTAGGCCCTGATTTCAATATATTTTCCAACTTTTTAATGTGCTTCCAAAGCTTTGCATCCATTTCTTTACAAAATAAAATATATTTAAACATTTTCTTAAAAGCATGCCTGTTAGTCTACTATACTTGTCTCATGTTGTATATTTAGTGACAACCTCTGTCTGCTGATGAAGACAGTGACAGTACTAGTTCCATAGTCAGGAAAAACTTTTACACCCAACATGATTAGGGCAGAAGTACTTAGATGGCAGCATGTGTCCCTTTAATTCATCAAGTCTGGTCATCTCGTTGCTACATTTTGCTCTGTCTGTCCATTGATATATCCATCCATGTGGCTGTGACACACACACACCCACACACACACAGTGCTGCTGTCCTCTGGCTATATCTGTCAGTAGTGGTTTACAGTGGGAACCAGGCACCTCATTAGTGGACAGCTGCTTCTGCTGCTGCTGCTACACCTCCTTCCATACCTTCACATCCTCCATCTCTCCATCCTCTCCTTCTCTCTCAGCTGCCCTTACCCTGAACCTGTCCAGTGGGAGGAAGATGGGGAATGACAGAGTAGGAATGAAAGAAGGAGGAGAAAGAGCCAGAACTCTACATGGTCAGATAGTTTTGCCTGTATCTAGTCGTGTGTGTGTGTGTGTGCGCGTGTGTGCGTGGGACATTCCCTTTTTTCATCTGAAAGTCCATTGAAGTATGATGATAAGGAATCTGTGCTGTGTGTGTGTGTGTGTGTAATACTGTAATGCCCACAGAGCTAGTTAAATGAGTCAAACTGTGTTTTGTCACTGAGCTGTTTTTCCTTCAGACCTGCTTATCCCTCATGGAACACACACACACACACACACACACACACACACTCTCAAAAGTGACAATAAAAGAAAGGAGAACAGACGCCGCAGCCTCGAGTATTTCAAAGTTACTTGCAGAGAAAGAAAGAAATAAACATGAACTATCTCATATGAAATATTATATCAGTTGAGTATCATGTTTTCAGCAACATCCATCTGACAAAACACTTATCTGTCCCATCTTGCGGATCTTTTTCACCGCTGGAATAAATCCAAGCTGTTCTGTGCTGAGAGACTTTCACCGAAATCCTCCCCTGAAGGGCCAGGATCAATCCCAGCTCCTCTTTCATGTCTAATCGACTTTTACAAGCCTTGTCCCTCATAGGCTGACTTTTACAACTTTTGCTCCTGATTGGCCGAATGACTGAGTGTCGCCGAGCGGCACAGGTGCAAAACATTACTCCCCTAATCATAGTCAATTACAAACAGGTGTGCAGCAGCGCAGGCAGGAAAGGTGACTTTCTAAAAAAAAAACGGCAGCGAGGAGCTTCTGAGGCCGGGGAATCATTTCATGGCTGAACACACGGGGGCTCGGGGGGCTCGGGGGCGGTGGCGGTGGTGATGGGGGGTTCATGAAGTGAACTGAGTCATTTTAATAGGTTCTGCTTATTTCTGATTTTATAAAGCCAGCTTGGACGTATGCTGGTCCAGTTACAGCAGCGACTTCTGCTTTCATCCAACTGTGTTAAGGGCCTGATTTAAAGAACAGGTTCACATTCTTTTCCAAGTCTTTCTTTAGCCAATATTCAGGTGTCCATCAGAACAATGAAACAGGTTTTACTTGCTGTAGTAATTCTTCCTCTTACTGAAAACGTCCTGGCCCTCAGAAGATCTCTTCCTGACATGCTTTCAGTGTAAGTGATGCACATTCCTTGTTCTGTGCAAAAACACATTCCAAGGTTTATCTGAAGTTAAAATGAGGCTTTAGCAGTATGAGTTCATCCATTCAAAGGAGTATCATCTTAAGCAAATCTTTTCCTTTTTTTCTTTTTTGTGTTTTTGCCCAGTGTTTCCGTGCTGAGCCACAGTGGAGGGATAATAACAAAAAGATGAAATTTCCTACTAAAATAGACTGTACTTTGGAAGACGGCCACTTGACTGCTGAAGGTTTACATTCTGTCTTCATTTCTTTTTGGGTTGGTGACATTTGAGAATATTATCACACATATTGCTAATTTCATCAACAAGTATAATACCTGTGTAGCTAACTTACCAACCTGTTGCACCGAAGAGTGGTATTTGCATTTCAGTAAAGTTATGACTTTGCCAGTTTTTACCTATTTTTAGGAAGAAAAAACACACAGAGAATTAGACTAGATGTTAAAAACATACAGAAAAGTCTGCTTTCTGCTTCATCCAGGCAGTCACTAAACTCACATGGCAGCTCTTCTTACTGCAACATTCTGTATATGTAATGCAACCTTCTCATAATGTCTGAGTTTTACTTGTCTGCTATCACAACGCTCACCTGAACGCTGCTATTTATACAGCATTTCAAAGCCCTATACAGTACCACCACCACCACCACCACCACCCCAGCTTCCCCTTCCAGGCTCTGGGGCTAACGTTCCTCTTGAGTTATTATTTTCACTCCCCGCTCCCTGTTGTGCTGAGCTCAGTGCTCTCATGTGGGGTGCGATGAGGTCAGAAACATAGAATCCAAACATTAACACTGTACGTATTCTACATTCACATAATAATCCATTTCACATGAGTCTGCTGAATAAACTAATCTCGCAATAGAACACAGAAGAGAGTACTGTACTACACACCAAAAAATGCCAAAAGCTAAACTCGTACATTAGTGTTTAAAATGCTTTGAAGACAGAAAAGTCAGAAACACTGAAATGTCTTTATTGTTTGTTTTTTTAAAACTAAAATTAGGCTAAAATGAACAATAATCCAATTCATACAGTGAAAAGGGCACTGTATCTTGTAGCTCAGTCTCAACAGACTGTTGCATTTGCACAAATCCTGCACATAAGTATAGCAACTTTATTGGACACTGACCCTAACAGCTGGAAATATGTGTTAGAAAATTATAAAAGTAATCAAAAAGTAATCAAATATAATAAGTTACATTACTTATTACATTTTAAATCGGATAACTAGTAATCTGTAACCTATTACATTTCCAAAGTAACCTTGAGTGTTAAACATAGATGTTACTATTTGATGCAACAAAGTTAGTTTATAGCTCATTTTCGTCTGCAGTACCTTCAGTAGGTATATAACTAAACCTAACCTCTGCTGTGATGTAAAGTAAAACCAAGAGTTTCAAATCACAAATGATCAAAAAACAAAACACATGGTGGTTGTTTGATTAAGTGAGAGTCGGTGCTCCTCTAGAATGATTCATCACATCTAAAAAATGTCTCAAAAACAATATATGTCTTTGCTTCCCATGCAGTGAAGATATAACCCTAACCCTCTACAGGTTACAATAAGCAAAAGTGAAAAAAAACATAAATACCAGTCATGTTAGTGCAGTCATCTCCAAACTATTCCATAAAGGGCCTTGTGCCTGGAGGACATCCCTGTGTTAGTACAATAGAGACACAACATCCCTCTTTCCTAACTTCTTTGTCCACAAGCTGAAGTCTCATTGGCTGTTGCTGGTGTCTGTCATTGCACAGACACGTCAGGAATTGTATAAATGAAATACTGTTTTCCCATCAGTGATATCAAATGTGTGGTGCAACCTTTCCAAACTAGCACTAACCTTGTTTAATCTAGAAAATGAGCTGCGGTGGCCAAAATTGCCAATAAGATGTATAGCGTTTTCCTGTTAGCACCGCCAGTATGAAATGAGTCATTTACTGTGGAAGAAAGGAAAAACGGTTTATTTTGGATTCAGAAAAGACAAACACGACACGGAATCCAGATGTAAGTGCAATCAAGATGTGAACTGATCTCATCAATAAAATCAGAGGACAGTGGAGGAGGACATCGACGCATTTGGTGTCATGTAGATGGAAATAAGCTTCGCTGTGTGGATCCAGCCAGGTAACAGGCGGCTTAGTAAGTCTAACATCTTAATCAGTAATGGATTGTTGGGATCATGCCACGAAATCAAGACAAGGTGTTTACTGGCGCTTTTACAGCAAGTAAATATTAGGAGAGGAAAAGACATAAACAGCAATCTAGTTTTTGGCAAAGGAAGAAAAAATCCAGTTTGGCTATGTTGGAGGCAGATTTGAATGTCATGTGAAAGTGTAACTCCAGCTTAACAAGACGATGTCCAGGCACAGTACAAGACATGTGTTCAGGCCAAATACAGAGGGGCCAATTCTCAGGAAGCAATCTTAAAAAGTGTTCCAAATCGGGAGCAAGAGTTCAATCAATGCAGCCATACAGTATGAAGGTAATATATCACAATGTTATATCTACAATATGCAGACGATCCAAGAGGTAGTGCGTAGTTTACACTGGAGATGTATTCCCTCATTTTTACAGTATCCGTGTCCTTTTACTGTTTAGTACTCTCAAGAAATTGATTAAGTGTGTTTCCTGAAAAATTCCAACCTCTCCTAACACCCCTCTATCAATGAAACAATGGTCTAAGGCATGTCCAAACTATTCAAAGTGTGCCTGCAGGTTTTTGTTCCAACCAATCAAGACCACACATGATTCGACTGAGATCCGTTAATTAAATGAGTCAAGTCTGGTGTGCTCCTGCTTGGTTAAAATGAAAACCTGCAGCCACATGGTCCTTTGTGGAATAATTTGGACACCTCTGACTTCATGTCAGTGCATTCATACCATTTATATTTCAATTAACATAGTTTATTTCTTTTGTCTGACGATGCAAAACCAAGCAATTCCTTATATGAAAAGCATTACATCCAATTTGATAATTATTTTATAGTTATTTGTGAGATGAAAAAGTACTTATTTTGACAAACACCATGACTTCACCCAATTTCTGAAACCAAAACCTTCTCTATAAGTCAGACTGGGTCTTTAAAATCATGACTTGTGAGTCATGCTGATTCTTTATAAAGTCAAAACTGACCAATTACTTAATTAGTTGGGTACGATACTGTAATTTATTATGCAGCAGATGTATAATAGTTTTTTTTTCCTGCTCTATCAGTAAAGCCTGTGTGGAATCAAACAAACAGATTGACTCATTCGCTGACTAAGGCCTGCGGCTGTGTGAAGCATAAGCGGTTTTACAAGATTGATTAATTCTAATTCCTTCACCCTGATCCGACTGGCTTTTAACTTAGGTTTAAAGCAGATTCATACAGTAGTGAATGATGTGAAGATGAAAGCTACAGAGGAGTGTGTGTGTGTGTGTGTGTGTGTGTGTGTGTGTGTGTGTGTGTTTGTGTGTGTGCGTGCTCCCTTTTTGTAAGGCCAGAGGAGGACAGTATACTTTACACAAAGACCATGCCAGAACTTGTATAAACACAGCAGTGGCCACAATGGCTCCCCTGCCAAACTCTGGGCTTCTCATCAACCTTCACTCACCACACACAAACACAAGCGTGTACACACACAAACAAACACACACATACTAGAAGGGAGGGTGACAAAGTGAGAAAGCTATGTAAAGATGCACAGAAACAAATAAAACATACAGGTAGGAACAAAATACACAAAAAAAGAAATGCACAAAACAGAAAAAACACACATGCGCTAACAAACTGACCTTGCAGCTCACATCCCATTACATTACAACAATGTGAGATTTAGCAGAAGCCGAGCAAATCACTGTCAGAGCCGATTCAAACTAAACATGAAACCACATCTGCCTCTGACCTTCTGGATAGCCGTCTGAAAAAAAACACAAATATAGAGATCCACATGTCAAAATGATCCAATCTATTCCCCATTTTGCACACACTGATTTAGACAAAATGGACCACAACCACCACAGCACTAACAGGAGAGAGCAAGCCATACATAGATTTGTGTTTTCCGAGCGAGAGGTGGAGGGATTTCCCACATGTTAGTAGTGAAATATGAGGTAGAGAAAGGGAGGATGAGGAAAAGGGAGTTGTTTGGGGGGGTGGGGGGGGGCTGTCATCCATCCAGCAAGTTCCTGGGACAGGAGAGAGGAACAGGGAGTTGGAGGCTGGCCTTCCTTCACCTTGACATCCATCCAACTCCATCCTGGCTTCGAGATCAGAGTGAAAAGTAAGGTTGGAAGCCTACAGGCCAGGATTCAGGCCTGATGGTTTCCTGAATGTGCATGGCCAATGTCAGGTGTGTCCCTCTGGGCCTAACAGCTGGGAGTACTGGGGGTTTTCTGGAGATGGAGGTGGAGGTGGAGGTGAAGTGACGATAGCTTGGAGAGGACCCATGTCCTGCACTGTTAACTTTCACTGTCTGGGGTTCTGTAGAGGGAGAACAATTGGCAAGTGTGCATACATAAAGCGTGTGAACACTTGTGAGCTAATGTTCTATATACTGTATATATAGTACTAAAATAACAACTTTTGGAACTTATTTTAATAGTTTCAGCCATCATTGTTAGCCATTGTTGGATTGTAAATGACCAAACACACTAGCTGTAGATGATCTAAAGCAGTTTAGAGGTCAGCTGGCAGTAAACATGCCAGCAAAATATCTTGCCAGTGGTGGTGACAGCTTTGTTTCCACCCACATGACCCTCGTATTGTGGGTCGTAGAGGTCCGTCGAGATTCTCCTTTAATTTCCACTGATTTTCTCTGTCTAACTCAGGGCATTGTTAAAAAGCTGTCTCACCGCCAGACTTGTCAGGTTTCTTACCCAGTGTTGGACTTCAACACAATCACCTCATTCCCAGATCTCAGCAATTAACTTGGTCATACAAAATAAGTCTAAATAAACCAGAATTATCCTTTAAACATCAGTTTTAGCTGTTAGTTTTAGTGGTTGGCTGTATATGTTAATGATATAATG